>NW_009696311.1:8443-11144 GCF_000703405.1 Apaloderma vittatum | reverse complement strand
CCTACATCAAAAACAAGAAAAGGCAGGAAAAAAATAGTCACAGACATGCTTTTACTGTAAATGGGCCAGCGAGGTGTGTGAAGTTTTGCTTCCAGATTTCAAAGACCCTTTATTTGATAATTCTTTTTGTTCAGCCTCCAGGTTTGGATGTGGTTTTAATTTGATATCGTAAGCTTTATCTGGGAGAAATTACACCTTCTTTCCCCCCTGCCTTTTTAAATCCCTTTAAACACACCCTACAAGTTTCCAGAGCCCTATAAATATAAGCAGCTCAACCTCTGGTGACCAAAGCTCAGCTCAGCAGCTTTTACACACCTGAGCTGGCTCCCTTTTGTGGAGTCAGCCTGACTGAGCACTCCTCCTTCTCCGGTTTCAGCAGCCCAAATGTGCTCAGGGGCTGCACTGAATTTCCTGTGAGACACCCCTACTTCCAGCTGCCGTTTCCACCCGACACAGCTCTTCCCATCCTGCTTGGCGCGACGGCAAGCTAGCGCGAGCTGCGAGCGTGCGGTCCGCTCCTGTGGTCTCCTCTTCCTTCTCCTCCATAAAAGCTATTTTTCTTCTACCTATCCCTGTTTTTCCTTGCTTTTCCTCCTCTTATCCTTGGCTGTAACCTCACCTGAGTTCTCGGGAAAGGGCTGGCTTCACCCTGGTGCTGTAGTTTCCCCAGCGTGCATGAACCGGTGTTCCCCCCAGCGTTGCACCACCACGGTAACATTTCTGTGACACAGGCTTTGTCCCCAAGTGGGGACACCCAGATGGGGACTCCTGTCACCACCTTGAGCTGATGGCAAACATCTCAAGCTTAAAATTCCCCCTTCCTTTAAGGCACTGGTGCAGTCGCGTTTGCTGGGGAGCTGGAGTGGAGCGGGGGCATCCTGCGGGCACTGCTGTGATTCTGGGGCCGTGGGGCAGGGTGTGGGGTATGGCCGTGCTGTCGGAGGCGGAGGTATGCTTGGGGAGCGGCTCGCTCAGGACTTGGGGAATTGGAGCTCTGTTGCAGATGGGGGAGAGGTGCCTGATACCCTCCTGGTGCCCCTCCTCGCTCGTCCCCCTTGCCGAAGCGATGACACTGAAGGTGAGAGACACCAAGCTCTGCTGGAGAAACCAAGGCTGTTTCCTAGCTCTTAATCAGGACCTTCAGGAAAAAGTCAAGGTTGAGGAAGACTTTTCTCCTGGGATGTCTCTTGCTTTGCCCCAGGGTGAGAGATCCGTGGATGGACGCAGGTGTGCGAGTTTGTCCAGCACTGGGCACTGGTGGCCAGGGGGCTCTGAGTGCCCCCCTGTCCCTGGGGAGGGTGGGGAGGACCCGTGATGCAACCAGGAGGTCCCAGGGTGACGGCAATGCCAGACGAGTTTGTACCTTGCAGGGAGAAGTGGTGCCACATGACGCAGGAGGAACGTGACGACAGCCTCCGCTTCAACGAGAACATCACCTTCGGGCAGCTGGGGTGAGCACGGCGCGGGGACCGTCCCTCCTGCAGCAGTCGGTCGTAGAAACACAGAACCAAAGAATGATTTGGGTTGGAAGGGACCTTAAAGATCATCTTGTTCCAACAGCCCCTGCCACGGGCAAGGACACCTCCCATAGACCAGGTTGCTCAAAGCCTCATCCAGCCTGGGCTGATTATGAGGCATCCGCAGCTTCCCTGGGCACCCTGTGCCAGTGTCTCACCACTGCCCTTGCCAGCTGTTGAGGGAAGACACCTTGCAGATGTTCCCCCCACTGGGGACATCCCTTGTGGTGCAGAGGATGCTTCTCCCTGAGACCTGCTCCCGCCCCTTGAATTGCAAACCCAGGCAGGGCAGGGTCCCAGCACCCCATCCCACAGCCCAGCATCATCCCGGTGTCCGGAACAAGGGGCTGCGAGGAGGAAGAGGAGGGGAGAGGGAGGAAAAAAGGGCAGCCTAGCCCTGTTGTCTCCAAGAACATCTCTGTCCTTCCTCAGCACCTTCATTCACAACATGCTGGCGTTCGGCCTGAACAAGAAGCTCTGCAGCGACTTCCTGAAGAAGCAGGCGACCATCGGCAATTTGGATGAAGGTAGGGGCGAGCCCGAGGGGGGATGTGCGCCCTCTTTATGGGGTCCCAGTGGGGAGCCCCTGAGATGCTTCGGCACCCTCCCAGCCCCTTTTTCTCTCTCCTCTGCAGAGCAATACAAGCTGCTCAGCGACCACATCGAAACAAGAAGCTCTGCAGCGACTTCCTGAAGAAGCAGGCGACCATCGGCAATTTGGATGAAGGTAGGGGCGAGCCCGAGGGGGGATGTGCGCCCTCTTTATGGGGTCCCAGTGGGGAGCCCCTGAGATGCTTCGGCACCCTCCCAGCCCCTTTTTCTCTCTCCTCTGCAGAGCAATACAAGCTGCTCAGCGACCACATCGAGCAGATGGCCGCGGAATAGCCGCCTGGCTAATTTTTTTTATGGAGCGGTGGGGAGGGGAGAGAAACCCACCTCTGGGGCTACCCAAAACTGAAGCTGGGCTACTTAAAAAATAGAAGAAAGAAAAGAAAATCACACACAAGCTGCAATAAAACCTGCATGATCGTCCACCAAACTTTAGAGCTGCACCAGGGCAGCCTGTAGAAATAGGAGCCAAGCAGCCCCCCCTGCCTCCCTCGCCAGACTCTCCCACATCTATTTTCAGAGTAGACGGTCCCAAAAATGCATTTTGACAGATCAGGAAAAAAAAAAAAAAAAAT
>NW_009696311.1:7939-8278 GCF_000703405.1 Apaloderma vittatum | reverse complement strand
GGTGGGTGCAGAGCTGCCAAGTATTTTGGCTGCTCGGCGGCTTTGCGAGGCTGCCGTGGACGGTGGTAAATCCGGAGGAACCCAAGGCTACGAGCCTCCCGCTGCCTTTCCCCGCTGGCGTGTGCTGGGCGAGCACAACGGAGGCTGGAGCGGGGATGCGGGAGGTGATGGCAAGGGACCACGTCCAGCTGCCGGGGGGACATCCAGGCACAGAGAGAAGCCACTGCTGGGGGAGAGCAGCTGGCTCTGCCTCTGGTTTGACCCATCTCCCTCCCTAGTGAGGAACTGCACAGGCTGGGGGTTTGTGCTGGCAATGCTGGTGGGGGGGAATGGGGGCAC
>NW_009696311.1:1829-7414 GCF_000703405.1 Apaloderma vittatum | reverse complement strand
CTTCACTCAGGTCTTTCCCAAATCCTGCTTTGTTTCTTTATTTTATTTTTTTTTCCAACATGAAAGAAAAAAAGTTTAGCAGTCAAATATATATTATTTGCATGTGTATTTTTCTAAAAAAAAAAAATAAAAAATATATATAAAATTCTAATAAAATAAAAAATGTCCATAAACCCTTCCTGACTGGGACTGTGTGAAGAATGGGGTGAGAGATACTGGAATAAATGGTCTGAAAAATTACTTTGTCGCTCAGCTGCTGTCGTGTGTTTTAATCAGGTGGCTCTTCTCCCCCCACTGCCTGCCTTGATGGTCCGTGGCGCCTTCACCAGCTCAGCCTCCCTCCCAGCTTCTCCCTTTTGATGGCCTACTTTTCTAATAGGGAAAAATTGATGCACCTTTTAAAGCAATGTTAGTGTTTACCCCGGAGCCAGCTAGGCATATGAAGGAAATTTAATTTTTATGTTCTTATCCCCTGCGCTCTCCGTCTCTGCCAGTCGCCGCTGATCTGATGGCAGAGCTGGGATCCTGCTCTGGCCTCGGGACATTTGATTTCAGTGTATTTAAAAATCAATTAGTCATTATTATCTTATTAAAAAAAGATGTTCCCTTAGATTAATGGGCTGGGAGTATCATCCTCCACCCAGGCTCCAGAGACCACGTCCCCTCGCGTCGCGTCTGGCTGAGCCAAGCCTGTTCCCTGCCCTGTAGCTGGTTCCTCTCTTGGTAGCCCAGGAGCAGGGTTTCATGGCCACATTTCTCTTAGGAAGGAGCTTGCCCAGCTCCTTTTTTTATTTTTTAATTTTTTTAATTACTCTCCTTGAGGCACTCCACAGATTTACCACTGCAGGAGGGGAACCCATCAGCCCCACAGCCCGTGTTTGGATGTTTTACCTGGTGCTTTACATGGGTGTGTGCTGACCAGCTAGAGAAAACCAGAAGCCACGTGCCCTGAAACCGTTTTTGTTCCCTCCATCCGAGAGGAATTGCTTATCGCCTCGCCTGATAAACTTGTGTGTATAAAAAAGGAGGTGTTTATTCCTCAGGTATTTGCTCAGCACCAGGTGCCCTTTGCACCCCGGGCACCTCCCAGCTGCTGGTTTTGCTGGCTGGGTGCAGCCTGTGCTTGCAGAACAGTGTGGAGATGCTGTAGGACAATGTCCATAGCAAGAAGGAGGGAGATCGTCGGCCACTTCATCCCGAGCTGGGATATCTCCCGGCCTCCCTGAAGTGTCAGGGAGCAGCATCCTTGCCCTGTTTGTTGGGCACAGCCTGGCTCCCCATCTCTCCTTCCCAGCGGGGTGTTAATTACTCCCTCCACACAGCAGCTTTGGGAAAGCTGATCCAGCTCTCGGGTGATGCCAGCCAACCATTAAACCAGGAGTTAGGGGTGGGCTGGTGGCTGCTCCAGCTCTGATCCCTCTGAGCGAGCAGCTCTTGGCCCTCTCACCCTCCCTCAACCGATAAAAAGGACGTTTGCTTGCTGGGCTCTGGGGGTTTTATTGCGTCTCTATTAAAGCTGTTAAAAATCTCTCCATTGTAGTAGTGTCTGGGAGCGATAAGTATTCATAACACAGGGGATTCAAGATGGGTTTGGTTGTAAAAACACCTCTAAGCTGGCTGGATTTATGGCTGTTAAATCATCCCTTTTCTCACCCGTCGTAGCCTTTTCAGATGTTCATCACTGAACAACGGCAAAGTTGGGGCTGTAATTTGTGCCGCAGCGTGTGGAGCAAGAGGAAACGGAGTGCTCTCCATCGGTAACCAGCTCGTGATTTATGGAGACCGTCTCTTATTATTTTATTTTTTTTTCTCCCTCAAGCAGGAGAGGCTTGACTCTCATTCTCCCCTCTCGTCTGCCAGCTTGCTCAGCCAGCTGGAGCCAGGCAAGGGCTGGAGGTTTTAGAGACGTGCCGGAAAAGTTTTAATAGCGGCGTTCAGGGAATTGGGGGCTGCTCCTTTTTGGGACTGCATCTCCCCATCCTCCCTTTGCTTTGTGGTGAAACATGGGGGAAATCCCACCCCTGCCCACCTCGGCAGCCTGCAAAGGGCCTGCATGAGTCGGGAAGGAGCAAGGTCTTGAGACAGCAGCAGAAAATTTAATCAGGGCTTTGCAAGGCAGCGCTGCTGGAGATGCCTGTTGCTTCACTGCCGGGGCTGCCCGCTCTCCCTTCCCATTGCTTCTCAAAACAGATGGCAGAAAATATTATATGGGTAAAGCCTGTTTCGTCCAGGTTTTTTCCAGGTGCTGGCAATCCTTGTTTGGCAGCACAATCTCCAGGATGCGACCGAAGCTGCGGCTGCAAGGGGACCAGCCTCCCCTCTGGAAGGCGGCCCCCCGCCCCCCCAGCCGCAAAGAGGGACCTGAAAACATCTGGAAACCTCTGGCAGAGGTTAGTTTGCCCCTCCCCGGTTTCTGCCAGGTGTGTGCCGGTAATCGGTTTCGTAGCCCCATCAAGTGTCTGCCAAGCGAACTGCATTGCCGGCTCCCAGATTTCTGCCCCCGCCCCGGGTCAGGCAGCGCTTGGCCCCGTATCGCCCGCAGGCGTTTCAGCAAAATATGCGGATTTCGGTGCTTTCACAGCCAGGATGGTCCCGGGGAAGAATTCCCAGCGGATGGGGCTCCGTCTGCTGTCCTGTTGGTAAAAAAATAAAGGAGGGGAGTTCTGTGCTGCCAGGGGAGGCCACCCATCGCCCCACGGTGTCCCTCAGACCCCATCCATGTCACTGCGTGGGCAGAAATAGTGGAGGTGAGTGTGAAAAAGGCTGTTTGTAGGGTTTAATCGGGGGGAACGATGCGGCCCAAGGTCTGGGGTCCGGGGCTGGGTTTTGCAGCAGAGCCACAGAAGCAGTGCTGAGCCAGCTGCAGTGTTCCCCTCTTTAGATTCTCTGATGCCTAGTAAGGAGTGCCTCAGTGCTTTGGGACTCTCTCCGCTAAAAGCTGCTGAATTTCCTAGGGATTGTGGGAAGGAGAGCTGCTGAAATCCCCTGATTCCTCCTTCCAGACGTGGAGAGCCTCCAGGAAATGTTTGCTCTTGTCCTATGGCAAGTGCCTAAGAAAACCCAGGGGGCTCACCCGTGTCCTTCCACTGGGATGGGAGGGGGTACTTTTAGCTCTTAAGTCTAAACTTAGAAAAATTAATCCCACCACTAAAGTATTCAGGTTTAGCCTTCTCTGAATGACTTAAAATTAAAAGTGGAAGATCCCCACAGAGAAACATGACTTTGGTTTTGCTGTTGTTGTTTTTTTAAATTTTTTTTCTTTGCCTTGCAGGAACCTGAACTTCCCAAATCTGTTCCACGGCAGCACAGCGATGCTGCTGGGAAGAGATGTGCCGTGGTTCTTCTTTCAGAAGCTCAAAGGCAGGGCTGAGTCACTGCGTGCACAGACAGAGCTGCAGACAGGGCCCTGGACGGTAACAAAACACATCTGTCCTTTGCAGCCACATCCCAGATGTGAGTCACATCCTCACGCTCTGCCCTTTCAACCCAAGATGCCGTGTTCGGGCAAGGTCAGTGCAGCCTTTTGGCTGGCCGAGGTGGTGCGTGGTGCTGTCTTGGATGAATTATTTTCACCAAGGTTTGACCCAAGCACTGATTTTCTTTTTTCAGTGCTGATTCCCCAAAGGGCATTGAGCTCTGCTGTGAGCTGTCTTTGCCACGGGCTCAGCCTAACTCGCACCTCCGCAAGCAAAGCGGGACGTGCAAGTTTCTAGAGGCTGAATAAGTTGGAAAAATCCCAGTCCTTTCTGTCAGCATGCCTTCTCTCCCAGCAGATCCCTCTGGAGCTCATTGAGTACGATGCTCGAGGATGCTGGCTTGACGGAGAGGGTGCAGCGCTATTTTGAGATGAGCCCACGAGGCAGGTGATTTTCCTTTTATCCATAGGGTGGAGGGACGTGGTTTCTCCCTGCCGCGCGCTGTGTTTAGCCGGCGGCGCACCGCACAGGTGGCCAATGTGCTCAGCTACATCCCCAAGCTTTGTGTTTTCTGAGCAGTTTCTGCAGTTACCCGATGAAATGGGACATTTTTGGCTGTGATCATGCGACAAAACCCCCAGGGGAAGGGCAGGGGACAGGGGTAACATGGGGCTTCTTATGCTACCGCTGCATAAGGGCATCTTCTCCAGCCATTAGCAATTAATTAGAGATGAAATCCTCCTCCTCCCTGGGGATTCAAAGTGTGAGAAGCCTTGCAAATAAGAAACCCGGGGATGGGGCACATTAAAATTTGAGGTCCCCATGGGACGACTGTGGGGCTGGCAGCCAGCAAAGCAGCTTCCTCGCCGAAGGGAGGCAAAACTGAGCAGTTTTCCTTGGCTGGCCTCTCCTTGTGCCGCTTCCAGGCAGGATGCTTTGACAGAGCAGGGGACAGCAGGGACAGCCAGGGTCAACAGCTCACCACCCGCAGGCTCCCGGCCTTGCTGTCGCTCAGACGGGGCTGGAAATGGATCTGAAATGACCTTTCCACATTGCAGCCCCACGGGGTGGTTGCTTTTGCCCCTGCGTTTTGGCATCCAGCCCTTTTTTGGTCCTCGTGGGGGCTCGCCAGTCCCTGCAAAGCGGACGCTTGGAGAGGAGCCGGTTCCTGAAGCAGGTGAGAAAAGGGATGCTCGAACATGCTTAGCTGGGAGGCCAAGTTTCCCAAGATGGCACTGTGGTGTTTTTTTTTATAAGCTGTCACTGCCAGCAGAAAGGGGAAGGGAAAAAAACCCACAACCCTCTCCTGAATAACGTGCGCCTGGTGCAACTGCGCAGGGCAAATATTTGACGTGCTGAATAAATGAGCAGGAGGGAGACGTCAGGCTCTTGCACCGGGGAGTCTCTGACTCATGTTCCCACAGCGAGCAGCGCTTCAGACACCTTCCCTGCAGGCAAATGTCCCCGTCCCTGGAGTGCTGCATGCAGAGGAGAGTGTGCCCACGCCTCGGCTCCCAGCTGGGGATCCTCACACAGCCCTGGCACCCAGGGGTGCCATTAATACCCCAGAGTGGGCTGGGGCAGCCTTGTGGGTGATGGAGAGGCAGCAGCAAGGTGTGGGGGGTGTCTGGGAAAAGGCTCCTGGGGGTTGCAGCCCCTCGTTTAGGGTTTAGCCCCCACCTCCCTGTGTTTCTTAGGGATGCTGAGCTCTGATCCAGTCGTCCCTCAGCCATCACCACTCTTAAGATGCTCCTGTTGAACAACCAGCCTGGAGATGCGGCAGCCACGTCATGGTGCACAGTGGGCTTCACCTCCTGGCTCTGACTCAGGTTTTTGGGTGAAAATACAGGGCGATTGGTCCACTCCCATTATGCATTTCGAGCTTGTGCTAAAGCAGCAGCATTTTTCTGGCTGGTTACTCCCAGGAGCTCGGGTGGGAAGCTCGCAGGAGCTCGGGTGGAAAGCTCGCTGGGGCAGCAAGAGCAAGCATTTAAGCAGAGCACTGTGGGGTTTTCTACCCACTCCATTGCAGCTGCAAGGGAAAAGCAGAACATCTCTGCCGAGCTCTCCTTTCCCACCAGGGCAGTGCTTATGCATGGCAGGGAGCAGGGGGTCAACGACACAACCTGCAGTTCAACCTCCAGCACAAACCCCTCTGGTTTCGGGGAC
>NW_009696311.1:0-1776 GCF_000703405.1 Apaloderma vittatum | reverse complement strand
GGCAGGGACAGGCTGTCCCAGCCTTCTGCTCAGGCTGGTGGCACTGCCTGCCTGGAGGGACAGCTTGTGCCTCTGAGGATGGAAAGTATTTCACGACGTGCTTTGGTTTTGCAGAACACAGGCGGGCGACTGCGAAACGTTCTCCCCCCCCTCTCCCCGCCGACTGCATCCCGGGGTTTGTGGATATGAAAGTCCACACGTCTCTTTCTTCTTTTTAATTGCTATAATTTGTCCGGCTTTTACCCATAGGCAGGAGCAAGGCTTGGCTTTGAGCTCCCTCGGCGGATTTATTTTGGTTTCGATGCTGTTCAAAAAAAAAAACCCTCAAACCTCAACCCTTGCATTGTGCCCTGTACGTGCATCCCGTGCGCGGGTAATTTTCCTCGCTGGAGTAATTTCCTTACCCCCAGTGGGACTTCTCTTGTGAATAAAGCTATGTGGGATCAGAGTCGAAAAACCACAGCCTGGGAAAATGTATGCAGAGGAGGGAGGGAGGGAGATTGTTCGGAGCAGTGGAGCAGCGGGGCTGATTGCTGTTCTCATTGCAGGCGGAGGGGCCAGGCTGGTGCTAATTAGCAGGCGGCTGGGCGGAGGGCAGAGTGTGATAGCTCACAAATTGCCTTTGAGCAGAGGGTGATGCCTCCTGCCCTGAACACCGGGGTGGTGGGTGCTCAGGAGGGTCTTGGTTGAGGCTCGTGTTTGACTTCTGACCTGGTCTTCCAGCATCCTGGAGTCTGGGATGTTTTCCTGTCTTGAATAGGAAGGGGAGCCTGGTTGTGCCACTGTTGTCCAGCTCCCTGGCAGCAAGTTGAGTGGTCTCCGTTTGCATTGTGTCCAGGATGGAGGGGAGGAGGTGAAGACAACGGCCTGAGCAAAAGGTGCAAGATCAGAGAAGGGAATAGGTGAGGAAAACGTCTGTCTCTGCTTGGAAGAGTCTGAAATCTGAAGTATCCAGGGTAGAAAGAAGTAAAAGCTGATGCTTTCCCCTGAGGCATGGGGAGAGCGCTGGGCTGAGCCCTGAGCTGAGCAGAGGGCACAGAGCAGCACAGGCCAGGGGTCTGGTGGGACACGTTCCCCCGCTCCTGCTCCCACAGCCACAACGGATGCCCTCCCTGCACCCCGGGGGGAATTGCCAGGAGCTGCTCCTGCAGTTGGGCTCACCCTACAGCCTCCACAGCAGCACCCATCCCAGGGACACCCCGTCACAGGGGAGCAGCACCATGTGCCTCTACAAGAAGGTGGGAGCCGGGGGGGAAAAACTGACTGAGCCCCAGGGGCCACCCTGCCAGCATCCCCACCCCAGGTGGCCTTGTTTTGCTCGGCAAAGGCGGATGGGAGCCACCATCTTCCGAGCGAAGAGCATTTTTAATCTCCTGCTCCCGCTCCGTGCAATTAACTTGATTCCCTCCCCTCGTTTCCTGCAGAGGTTTAATTAAAATGCATTGTTCGCCTCGCCAATTATTTGCTCTGTCCCCCGGATAACCTCTGTGCAGCGGCTGGGTTGTTGGGGCTTTTATTTTCTTTATATTTTTTTCATCTCTTTTTTTTTTTTTTCTTCTTTTTTTTTGTTCTTTCCCATCTTGTTGTTATTGAGGTTTCTCTTTGCTCCCCCCTCGGCATCACCTGCAGCGTTTACCTGCCCAGGAGAGCAGGTTGGGAGGAAAATGGGAAACACAGCAACCCTGCACGCACAGGGGCGACCTGGGGGGGGGCCTGCAGCATCCCCCTGGTGCCGGGGGAGGCTCATGGAGCTCGGTGCCCCCGAGCAGCTGAAAC
>NW_009696310.1:317-2933 GCF_000703405.1 Apaloderma vittatum | reverse complement strand
AGGAGGTGTTGCGTGTCCCACGTCCCTTCTGCCGATGTTCGCTCCGCAGGGTCACAGTGGGCAGCCTGGGGACCGAGAGGGCACCACCGAGGTCACAGAAGCGTCGTCAGAGGAACTTGTGTTTGCGGGAGGAGACTATGTTCACATGTAGCAATCACGGGCTACACGTAGTGTTTGGGTTGGAGAATCACAGAATCAATCATAGAATCGTAGAATCAATCATAGAATCATAGAATCACAGAATCACAGAACCATAGATGATAGAATCATAGACTGCCTTGGGTTGGAAGGGCCCTTTAGAGGTCGTCTAGTTCAACCTCCCTGCAGTGAGCAGGGACATCTTTAACTCAGTCAGGTTTCCCAGAGCCCCATCAAGTCTGACCTCGAATGTCACCAGAGATGAGGCCCCCACCAGCTCGCTGGGCAACCTGTTCTGATGTTTCAATACCCTCATAATAAAGAACTTCTTCCTAATGTCTAATCTAAATTTACCCTGCTCTAATTTAAAACCATTGTCCCTTGTCCTGTTGCAAAAGGCCTTGCTAAAAAGATTGTCCCCATCTTTCTTACAGGTTCCCTTTAAGTATTGAAAGGCTTCAATAAGGTCTCCCCGGAGCCTTGTCTTCTCCACACTGAACTTCCCCAACTCTCTCAGCCTGTCTTCGCAGCAGAGGTGTTCCAGCCCTCTGATCATGTTTGCAGCCCTCTTCTAGACGCACTACAACAGGTCCATGCTTTTTATCCACCAGTCTTTTTCCACAGGGCTGCTCTCCATCACATCATCCCTAAAATGGCATGTGGGTGCACACTCAGTGCCGCTGAAATGGCACAAGGGTAGAGGCTCCCAGTGGGATCCAGCAAAGCTGCGCGAGCAAGATGCTTGCCCGCACTGAGCAAGCCATTGGCCAGGTGGTGCGGCAGGGACAGTTCTGGGGAACTGCGCTGTGAATATAAAAATGTGCCAAAGGGAGAAAAAGCTTTCATCTTGCGTTTTTCCAAAGGTCTCAAGAAGAGCAAAGACTCTGAAAAATACTGAAATGTTGCCATTCACACAAAAACTGCAACTTCCTCAATACAGAAACGTAGTAAAGCTGAAAGAATTTTCTGTTCAAATAGTTATTTAAATGCAATCATGCTTTATTAAAAAACATGAAATATTTTTTCTAAGAGAAAAGAAGCCTTTTTTAAATAGTTAAAGCTAACCAAGATAGATAAAGTTTGAGTAAAACCCTCAGGTTGCTGTCTGTAATGTTCTGGAAGGAGATGGAGGGTGTTTTCTGCCTGTGAATGCTGCCTTGGGTGCTGCTGTGCTCAGTCCCATCCTTGGTTAGTGTGACTGCAAAAGTTACCTCTGGATTAACTGCCTGAAATGAAATTCTCTGAGTCATGGGAAACAACATGAAGTTGGTCTTGCTTTTCTGGACAGATTTATTTGAGTGGAGTTTGCCATGTCAGCTTACACGTGGGGTACTGAGCTGTATCATTATTTTTCTTTTTCATGTCTGAGGAGCAAAGCCAAACTGGTAATGATGATTTTTTTTAAGCAAAAAGTTTATGGCTCAACACACGAAATAACCTCACCCTGCTGCTGCCAGACTGTACTGTGAAATTTCCTGTATCTCCTTCTGAGGAATCTTCTGCCGCTGTCAATGGATCTCTTCACTGTTCCTGTTCTAGTGTAGATACCTCTTCCTCATTTCTGTCATCCTGTCTGCTCAGGATTTTGTTGTCAAATTTCCCAGAACAGCATGCATGACCACCAGAGAGAAACACACATATTTACATACCATGTGTACATTTATATAGGTACACATTCATAAATATCCCATAATTATGAAGCATGATGCTAAAATGACATCTCTCCATTTTCTGTATACACGTACATGTAAGGCACCTGTGCACCTCCCAGGATTGTCACTTTTTCTCCCAGCTTCACTGCACTTTACAGGTGGGGAGCTGCAACACGGGGAGGGAGTGACTTGCCCAAGTTTACCTGAGGAACACATTTGCAGGCAAATGTAGCCTGGCATACAGTTCTCATAAATCCTTAGGTGTAACTTGCCCAGCTGGAAAAGCTTTGGCTCCAAAGGTGGAGTCAGCATAAGAAATGCCCCACAGAAACACCCCACCTCTAGATACTTAGAATCATAAAATCATAGAATGTTCGGAGTTGGAAAGGACCTCGAAAGATCATCTATACCAGCCCCCCTGCCAGAGTAGGATCCCCTAGGGCAGCCACACAAGAACGCGTCCAGGCAGGTTTTGAAAGTCTCCAGAGAAGGAGACTCCACAACCTCTCTGGGCAGCCTGTGCCAGGGCTCTGCCACCCTCACAGTAAAGAAGTTTCTCCTCATGTTGTGGTGGAACTTCCTATGTTCTAGCTTATGTCCATTATTCCTTGTTCTATTACTGCGCGCCAGCACCACTGTGAAGAGACCAGCACCTTCCTTTTAGCTTCTACTCCTCAGATATTTATATGCATTAATGAGATCCCTTCCCAGCCTTCTCTTTTGAAGACTAAACAGCCCCAGTTCTCTCAGTCTTTCTTCACTGGAGAGATGTTCAAGTCCCTTGATGATCCTCATAGCTCTCCGTTGGACTCTCTCCAGTAGGTCC
>NW_009696310.1:0-233 GCF_000703405.1 Apaloderma vittatum | reverse complement strand
GTAGAGAGGGAGGAGAACCTCCCTAGACCTGCTGGACACACTTTTCTTAATGCACCCCAGGATCCCATTGGCCCTCTTGGCCACACGGGCACATTGCTGTCCCATGGACAACTCACTGTCCACTAGGACTCCAAGGTCTTATTAGATAAGAGTGATTATTTACTATTTATTATTATGTATTATTCTTTTAATGATTAATTATTAATATTTCTTTTCCGGAAAATGCAGTTTAT
>NW_009696309.1:0-15996 GCF_000703405.1 Apaloderma vittatum | reverse complement strand
ATTAACAAGTGTCCTTCCAGACAGTAAATCATACATTCCACTACTTCTGTTTACAACATACATGCCATTAGACAAAGAAAAACAAACATTAAATAAACTATATTAGAATTAGCAATGAAGAGCAGGCAAAACAGAAAAGGAAAATATATATTAAGATGCTTTTTTGTTCAGTGTGTTCTCTCATACATTTTGACATAAACCAGACAATCTGGGGGAAACAGATCACCCAAAGGGAAAGTGGTCTTAAAAACCAAGTATAATTTTCATTCTCAGAATCATCTCTGACCCTGTGCAAAGCACAGTAAGAAAGCCATTGCTTGGATAAACAAACGAGTTTTTGTACCATAAGAAAGATAAAGAATTGAGTGAAAAATAAAATCTGTAGAAGCTATAATGCCAATTGGGACAAGTGACAGCCCACTGATTGCAAGGGATGACGGGGAGTGTTTGAATTTATCCAGCCACCCCATGTCCTACCAACACCTTTAGCATCGAACACCGAGCAGTATCTTCGGACATAAGACAACCCCATTTTTCAGCCCCTACTCAGTGAAGTCTCTCAGCTGTAGACGTTGTACTCACAGGGTTAGAATGCAGCACTGTAAAGAACTCTGGGCTGATAAGGAATTTCACAGGGGGAGACTGGAGCAATAAAGTAAGTCTGGATCTGGAGGTAGAGTGAGGCAGCACATTCTCTCTTCGAAAATCTAACAGCAAAGGGAATGACAAAAACTCCCAGTAATAATCATCACCAGAACATCACTGCAAACAACAAGCGAGAAAAGCACCAGGTATACGACTACTGCACATTTAAGTGTTCTCCACACTAGTGTACCTGAGTTCCTTCTGACAAAGCACTGAAGTTCCTGAAAGTACCACGGGTTTAGTTCAATAACTTTTGCTTGTTAATCACTGGGAAAAAAATCAAACACCAAACCACGTCCATTTATTTGGGTTATCGAACCTGTGCCTGTGTGTAAGACATGAGAAGGCTGCTGCGGCAAGCCTGCATGGGTACACCGTTACCTGTATTTTGTAAATGCTAACTAATGGATATAAAAGTAGTTGTACACTTAAAAATGTTTCATTCCTTCTTTAAAGTAAATAAATAAAAACAATAATAACAAGAAATCTCTGCCATTAACACAGCCCAAATACTGATACAGTACTTAAGCAGCTTAGGTAAGTAAGAAACAGGTTGCCAAGGAAGCACCTTTCAAGTTTCAACTTTCGGTAAACATTCGGGTCTTCTCCTAGCAACTGCAAAAGCGCCCTGGTTTTTCAGCAGTACCAGGAACTGAAAATACATTATGAGTGGTATTTGCTACGACGTTAAAACTGTGTCCCTCAATTGACTTTGACAATCGGTAGGACACTCGGATGCATATTTTAAGGTAACTGAAAAACTGCAAATTCAGATTGGGCCTGCGGTGATTTTCCTCTAAAGTGTATCCCATCCTCTACAGTTCACAGCTTCTTTCTTTCACGTATCGCAGTATTTGCAGACATCCCCTTCAAATGAACAAGAATCACGTAGAATACAGCTACCATGGATATAAGAAAACATAACCTACCAGGCAGAGAATGAGACTCTGAGGGAAAAACAAGAAGAAATTTTAAAAAGAGGAGGAAAAGAACAAAGGCGGAGTAAAGGAACACTGTACAATTCTAAATATGGAAGGGCAAACGTTATGGAAAAAAGGGAATGAGGAAAATGAAGACGTGCATTTGAAGTGTTAGAGGAAACGGGAAAAGTGAGGGAGGACAGAGCTCGCTGTAACTCGAGACGCCACAGTGCGGGGACAGCGGGATGGATGAGATTCGAAACCACAGCGACACGTGAAAAAACACAAAGACCTGTGCGCAGGGAGGAGTAGGCAACCTGCACCAATGCAAACAGACACCTGTGCCACAGATCTGCACACCAGGGTCTGGACCTGATCACAGCAGATCGAAGACTGAACACAGGTGGTTAGCGTCAAGCTATTGGGGGGGAAAAAAAGTAATAATTGTGCAAGAATGTACAAGCAGTGCTGTAAGTAAGAATCGTGATGTTCCTGCCATCTCTTCAGTGCAGCAGAGTCGTAGCTTTATTTAATTTTCTGAAATAGCTCTCAGGAGCTGCAGACCAATGGAAGACAATCCTGAGTAGGCCAACAAAATAGTTGGAGACCTAAAAACTCAAGGCAGGAGGAAAGACTAGGAAGCAACAGGTCTGAGAATGTAAGAGAAACGGCATGAGTGGCTAAAAAAAGTTAGAGAACTTCCATCAGCTGGAGAACGTGTTGTAAGACCCATGAGAGCATTTGCCAAGTGTGGTTTAGGTACAGCTCATCCCATGTATCTATCTTCAGCAGGGAGATGAAGCCAATGACTGCCCAAAGTCCCTTCTAGTCCTGCATTTTACCGTTTCCAAATGCAGTAACAGATTCAAAATATGGCCAACTGAAACTACACAGTTTTATACTTTTTCACTGCAGATGTCCTGCCCATATTTTATACACTCAGGTACCGACAGGAAAATACTCTGAATTTCACCTTCCTCTCAACCAGACAGCGACTGAAACAAATGGTTTCATTGCAGGGGCACGAGTTAGGTTCTGCCTTATGTCACTCTCATTAAATCACCCAGGAGATGAGCGCTCCCTTTTGAGATGGGGAAAAAATAATATTCGTTTTTAACCTGCATTCGAGTGGTGAAACTCAGTTTCCTCTCCAGCTCCATCCACAGCGTTTGTATGTTCTTCAGGCCTGTCGTTAGTCATGGTTCTTCGGATGCTCTGGTACCTAGGGTTAGAAAACTGGACTTCATATATAGGATATGGTAACTATGATCCAATTCTGGCTCCGAGGGAGATTGCTCATCTTTTCTGCCATGCAGACTAACAGACATTGACCTCAACTTTTGGCATTAACGCACTTCAAACTTCTGAAAATCATTATTAGGTTCTTTTGTACTTTTTTTTGACACACAGTTCTGAACACAGGTGGAACACAAAATCCCTAGAAGCCCACATGCAAATTAAAAGGGACAGCCACATAAAAATAAATCCCTATGGCCAGCTGCAGTAGCAACCGCGACCCTGCCCTCATCCTCGGTCTGACAACAGCGAATGCGGTTTTGCGAACACACAATTAATTCACCGACAACGAGGGCAGTTCTTACCGGCGATTCAGCTGTTCCATTTGCTGTATGGAATTGGACCTCTGGAGGATCTGCGGGGCTGGGGGGGCTGTGGGTCGCTGCCACGTTGTTGTCCTGTTCACGTGGTCCACGTAAAAAATCCGCCCGTGGCTGTCAATTCGAGCCTCCCAGTCTAAGCAGCAATAAAACACCATGAAACATGAAGGGCTTGGGGTCTCTTTCGTTATTTATTTCAGCTCTGTCACTTTTGTAACTAAATCTATTGCTTCAAGACTCTATTTCTCCTTTACAGGATGACTTCAGCACAGAACTTTCTTACTGAAGGGTTAAGAGAGGTGGCTTATCGCTATTTTATCCCCCGAACCAAATTCCTCGCTGTAGGTAACGTTCTGTGCAGAAACCTCTGCCACAGACTTACGTGGGTCTGAATTTAACTTTTGGGTTTGCTTTTTTGTTTAAAAGTCATGCTTGCCTATTAGCTGTGTAGCTTTTTTTTTGTCCTTTCGTCCTTCTTGAAATATCTAATAATGAATAGATTTTCACCGCCCCAACATTAAGCAAGTGAATCAGTATAGCAGCTGGGAGCAAGGTACTTCTGTCAATTTAGACTCATGAAACTGTTGCTTAACACTTAGGTTTATTTTTAATTCAAGAAGTCTTCACGTTGCCTCAAAGAACACAAGGAGAGCACAGACACCTTTCACATAATCTGCCGAGATTAAAGATGTGTTACATTTCTTTGCAAATCATCACCATCCAGAGATTTCAGAGTGCCTGAATGCTTTTCCTCCAAGCGCCTTCCTGCTTCTCCGCACATATCACTTAGCAAGTCCGTACACACCAGGTGCAACTCCCATAACACATCCTGGTGGTTCTCAGACTGAGCACAACCCTTTTCACGAAACAGCACCGATACTTAAATCATCGCCACTCCGCAACTTAGAACTTCTCAGCTGTTCATTCTCAGTTCTCACATTTAAACAAAAACAGAAACAACGAAACACAAAAAAAAGGTGATGAGATACTGGCAGCTCATCCCCCAGATGAAGTAGGAAGAAGCTCACTTGGTGGCAGAGCCTCATCCACTCTCTGGTACCGGCTGACGTCCTGACGCACTGAAGGCAGCGACCTCAAGGGCTGATGGCCATTGGCTTGAGCACCTGGAACCAAAACACCCACAATTACTTTTTCCCATCCCTGTGGGGAAGCCCCCTAGTGTTGCTGCTACAGTGAGCGAGGCATGCTAAAGCTTTCGCAGGACTATGACATTTTAGGATGTATTTAATAGCCATCTATATTTTTTTGTTTAAAAAAAAAAAAGTTACGTCTACCGTTCTATGTAAGTGTTTTCTCTGCAATGCCCTGCAGCCCTGGTCCTGAAAATGTCCCCTCTGTGGACGTGCCGTGTCTACCTGTGACCAGCAGAAGCCACAGCGTGTGCCTGAGCCATATCCCGGCAAGGGACAAGGACAAAGCTCCACCTGGCCCTGCAGAAAGCTTCGTGTCACAAAGTGGGAGGTGAAACTTGCTGCAGCCATATAGGTCTCCAAAACATGGTATGACCTGGCGCCTAATAAATAGTCCCAAATGTCTGCAAAATGCTGCAAAACAAGTATTGACAGTATTCGAAATAAACACCAAAAATTTTCTTTCCAAATCAAAGAGAATTCTCTGTGAAGAGAAAAGAATAATCCCCAAACGGTTGAAATGTCATGAAAAAGGTGCATTCAAAAACCCACTTGATTAGATCCACTGCAATACCTGGAGCAACTGAGCGGATAATCTGCTGTGAGACACACTTGGAAACAGTCTGTTAGGGATGCATTCCTACTTTTGGTGACTTTACAGAGACACAAAATTCTCAACTGTTAAAATAATTTTACAATTGGTAGAAGCTTTACAGTGTTAACTTGAGTAACACATTCTTTTCCTCCCACTATTCCGGCTGTGCAGGCATGTGTCTACACAGATAAAGAACTGGGAAAGGGAAGATAAACAGCCTGAAGTGTGACTAAAATCGAATTCTTTTTATTTTTCCTTTGATTACTCTCATGTTTTAATGCTAATATATAAACATATGACAGAAAAGACCTAAATACAAATTTTGTCCCGCCTCATTACCATTTTGATTAGTGAAGCAGGAAAAGATTGCGGAATTCTTACCCCCCCTCTTCATGCTTCTTCTCACTACTCTCTCAGGATTAAAATATACCCAATTTCAAAATACGCCTGTCTTGGATACTTCAGGTTTGATTTTTTGGTCAAATTAAAACCCCCTAGTGTCTCAAAGGAACAACAAAATAAAGTATAATCTCAGAAGACGACAAAATTGAGAGATGAAGATTTTCACCTTCAGACGTTAATTTTTAAAACACTTTTTACCCGCTGCAGAAAGGTCACTTCAGAAAGTGCCTCCTGCAGTTGTTACCTCCAGTAGCTCCTTCAGCCTGCGCTGTGGCACCCTCACAAGCCGCTTGGGCTCCTTCGACTTCTTCATCCTGAGACTGGTTACCGGCAGCTGCCGCCTGCAGGCTGCTTCTCCTTTGCCAAATTTCTTCTGCTTCCTCTCGCTCTTGCAATTCACCTGCCTCAGCCTCCCGCCCTTCCTCTGGAGGCAACTGGACGGCAGGGAGAGAACCAGAAGTACTTGCAGGATCCCGTGTTTCAGCACCTGGCTCAGCTCTAGCTGCATCGGTGGCACAAGCTCCTTCTTCTTCCTCCTGCGAGGAAGAGGCCGGAGTCTCAGGAAACTTGGCGCTATCGAAAGAAGAACACCTCATCTCAACCGAGGGGCGCCGTGCCGCCGCGCTCTCATTGCAAGAGCTGTCGGCCCCCTCCGCATCACTCTCCCCTTCTTGCCGGGTGCTGGCCTCGCTGACGCTTTCCGTGCGAGCCGGATCGCTCTGCTCGGTTTCTGATGACATCTGGGAAGGTTCGGACCCCTGATCGATGGATTCCGTTTCGCTGACGCCCCTTCTGCTTCCCGCGGTGGCAGCTCCAGCATCCGCGCTGCCGGGAGGCTGCTCTGCCTCCTGGGCACCACATGCCTCGCTGTCACCCTGCTCTGCTGGGGCTTCTGCCTGAGAACCCTGCAGGACCTCACCTCCTGCTAGCTCCGCCGGCAGAAGCTCTGGGAGAGTCTCTTGCTGGTCACCAGCTGGTGGCAAGGGAGCTTCAGAGGCTGAAACATTTTCAGTCTCTGCAGGCTCTTGCGTTACCTGTTCCGATGAGTCACTTAAACCATTTCTTTCAACGTTTCTTGTAGCACCATTAAGCATTACTAAACCACCGTCGTCTTCCAGGGAAGATGGAAACCCCAGGTCTTGATGTAGCTCATGCTCCTCCTCGTCCGAGTCGATGTGAAGCATAGCGTTAAGTCTCGTGTCAGTAGGGAAGCTACTCCTCAGTTTCGGGGAGGCTCCACGCGGACGCTCACCACAGGCAGACGTCCCGGGTCTAGGATGGTTGTTGTGTTCTATTGCGTCCAGATAGTCATTTAGCGAGTCCTGGCGACCTCTGGTAGGTGATGATCTTGAAAGGCCAGAGGTCAACTCATCCTGGTCCGTTTCGAGAGTTGCACTAGTCCTTAAAGGGTGCCTCAAGATTGCTTCTCCAGAAGATTCCTCGAGGACTGGGCCATTGGAACACACCGTGGAGGTATCGTGATGTCCTGTTGGCATGTCCTCGTCATCGGAGGGGCTCCCCAAGTCTCCATTGACAGAGTTCACTCCCAACAAAGTGCCAACAGTTTCAGGTGAAGCATCTGCAGAGACACGAAGACTGGATGTGAAACACAGTGCAGCAACAGACAGCTCGTTCTACTCTGCCTCACAGAAGGGATACAAAAATATGCATCTTTCAAGATGTTTGCTTATTTCAATCGGACAACTACGGCAAGAAATCACAATTACAACAATAGAGGCATCTACAGCGTTCTAACAGCAGTTACAGGACTTTCTCTGCGTAAGTCTATACTATTTTGTAGGATGCAGAAAATTTAAGGGGTGTGGAGTACGACTTAAAAGCACTGCCAAGCTGTTCATAAACACGTAAATAGACACAGATGATGGGATAAACATTTAACTGTACCAGCTGTGTTCTGCTAGTTGCCTTCAGAAGAGGAAAAAAGGGAAATAACAGAATTACCTAATGGAAGCACATATTCTCATGACCAGAACAGATACTTCTAAGCGGGACAGAGCCCTCTGAGAGGGGGACAGGACAGAGCGACCAGCACGTACACTAGCAGCGGAGGAGAGCACAGCTGGAATCTCACTTGCAACTGCTTCTCTCAGCCACAGGTGTTACAGAGCAAAGTGAAACAAGGAATCTAATTACCCATTCCATCCCATAACACGAGAATCATAGGCCAAATAATTTTAAAAGCTATGTAAAAATACGGGGAATCTCTACGATATGTCGGTGTTTTGGAATTACCATCTCCAAAGCAGTACCTGACATATCTAAACTTTGAATCCTAACAGAAAATGCTATAATAGAGGCACTGTACACAAATGAGTAAGTATATTAACACAGAATATCCCAGAAACAGAAATACATAGGAACTCTCTCCATAGAGCTCTCTGGAGATCCGGATCACTGGCAAATTCTCACCTCCGTGAACAGAAGATGTGATTTCCACTTTGAATTGGAGGTATCCACTTACATGATCGGCTGGGAGTCTTCTGCCAAGATTGTAGCTGAGAACTTGGTCTCTGTGAAAAAGAGAAAAAGACACTGTTGTTTTAAAAGTTTTTAACTCATTTTGCTCTTCCAGTATTTTGTATCAGAGGCTCTTATCAGAGAAGTCAGTATGACAGAAGGTAATCTCTTAAAATCAGCCCCATACTCTGGCTCGTATGGAAAAGCACTAACATGAACAATGGTGCAAAACACCTTTAGTCAACAGATAAAACAGCCCAACAAAATACTTTCCATCACTTCCAAATACAGACTGTGCTCCAGCAATTCATATACCTCCCTCAATCTCTTAAGTCCCAAAGAAACTGAACTGCAAAGGATCCCTTTCTCCCTGACCTCCTCCTCCCCCCACCCCAAAACACGTTTTACCACGAACAAAACCTTTCAGGTTTTTTAAAACCTTCTGCCCCCTTGTGGTTTTCCTATGCACAGCATTGCCAGAGGGCTACTTTGCATTTTAGTTCTCTTCCAGTAAAGCACTTCTGCACTCCTTAGAAAACCTACTGATGCTTGGCTTTAACTTCAAATGCCTTCTTCAGAGTTACCAAATTCGGTGAGGCCCCGACTTGATTAAGCATTTGTATCAACTTGAGAAGCAGGATCAGACTCTAGGCTACACATTCACTTACAGATTCTTACGAGGCACGGCCAGAATTCACAGCTCCAGCCCCACTCAGCACAGCTGGGACAGCTGTTATTTATGCCAAGCAAGGTATGTCAGTATAAACACCTCTTCTTTACTGAGAGCACTCCTGCTGCAGTATGACTGATGGATTCAAACAGATGCAAGGTCATTACTGAAGTGAGCTGCAGCACTTTGCACCCAAACATTAACTTTCAGCAAAACCAGTCCTGAGCGGACAAGGTGAGGCGAAGCAGCATCTGGTGTGTGCTGCGAGTCCCTGGGCCTCCCTCACGTAACTTTTCAAGTTCACGTGGTAACCCAGAAGAGGATTTCAGTTGCCCTTGGCATCGTCACAATAAAGAAGAAAGCAAAGACGCTTTACTTGCTTGATCAAAAAACAAAAGACGAGAATTAGCAGCTGATCGATTGTTTAGTACATTTCTACTTTGCATCTACACTAATTGCTCCTTGGGTGAAACGTTTGTCTTTACGCCGTCTGGTAAAAAGGAACCCTGGCAACTGACTGGCATGCAAAAACTGTAAATGGGCAAATCAATTACAGAGGAAGAGGTAAAACTGACTTAATGTCAGTTCTAACAGCAGCACGGCAAAACCAACCGAATGCTCACCTAGATTGCCTACATTATACGTAGCGTATAATAAATATGCTACATGTTTATTATACAGCTCTTCCTTTCCTAAAAGGATTTGATATATCAAATACACTGAACTGAAGTTTAGAGAAGAAAACAGGAAACGTCTTCCAGAACACGGGTCTGAAGGAAACAGCCAAGAACTGATGAACACAGCAGAGGGCTAACTTCCAGACCTCACACCAGAAAAGCGTTTTGGGGTTTTGCGTGGAAATGCACACCCTGACCTAGGTTTTGAAACCAGTCTGTCCGGCCGTGCAATTTCTGAGTGCACAGCAGTGTGCAAATTCAGTAGAAAAAGCTGCTTGCTCCACTTATCACAGCGCGTTGAATTTCAAAGACGAAGCGCTTGTTAGAAGAAGTCGATTGTGTACACACCCGAACTGCTCTTGGATACCACTACAAAAAAAAATTGGGGGGGGTTGTTTCTTCAAAAATAGATTTTGTATTGGAAGACATCATCAAGATTTCAAGCTACTCTTACAATTTTATTCTTACTTTACTGACCAGTGTAAACACCACTTTGGGAACTTAAAGCTGAAAACTGTTTTCAAATTGAATTTGATTTTCGCCATTTATGCAACTTGCTACTTTGATGGGAATATCTGTGGAAAAGGAGGCCAGTCGTTTATATCCTGCTTTTTGTGCTGACACTGCCATTCCCTCAAACGTTCAGGGAAGAATACACACATTTTATTTTACCGTTATTCCTCACGGGCCTCATCTAGAGGCCTTTGAAAGTTAATGGAGATGCATTAACTTCAGCAGACTTCGAGTTAGGTCCTACGCAAAATACACCCGAATAATTCAGTTCCTCCTACTGTCTTTCAAGGAACTGCTGTTTTCTAATTTGTAACATATAGAAAATGTTAACAAAACAATACACTCTACAATACTGCTCTGTCTTAAATGTGAAGCTGTATTTTTGCATCTCTTGCATCATCCATCTGACCACACTACAGTTCCTCTTCAGTAACCACCACGAAGTATAAAACATCTTAAATGTTTCAAAGTGACTTTCAGCTCCATGCCAGAACAGTCAGCTACCCAAAAAAACAAATAATTTTTTAAAAAACAGCACAACAAAGAATGTGGGAGTCCCATCACTGCATTATTCATAGCAAAAGGCAATTTTAATTGTGTGGTACCACCAGCACTCTGAAAAAGCAGCAGGCACAGCCTTGCCGTTCTGGCCAAGTAGCTAAACAGGCACTGAATCTCTGATCACAAAACTGACAATTAAAATTACTTGAACGGTAAAAGAAGTAAGACAGTAAAATATGCTTCTTCTAAAGAATTTGCACACAATCAGGTAGTACGGCGAGAACTCCTTGCTTCTTCACTAGGTAGCCAGAGGGTAACGTTTTCTGCGAGGGCAACGTTTTTGCGCGAAGAAATTAAGATGAAAACAAATGACAGACACGCGTATACACAAACGTGCATTCAGAGCAGCATTAGAACAGTGATATCGTCCCGCCAGGTGAAAAGGCTATGAACATTCCGACTAAATGTCTTACTGCAGACACAGAAGAAATTTGCTGGTCTGTGCAAGCGAGCCAGAAAGGCTGCTCTGCAGCAGTACCCTACAGAAGCTGAGCCTTCCCGATCCCTGGCCGTGAGCACGAAGGACGCATTGATTTACCCGATGGCGTGCCTCTCCAGCAGTCTCTGAACTGGGATGGTTAGCTTCCCCAGAAAGCGCTTGATGATGGGACGACTCTTGGCAAATTTGTCTTTAACCTCAATTTCCAGGACATCTGTTAGAAGTGCAACAAAAGAATATTTCTGGAAGGAAAGAACATATTTGACACCATATCAATACACCTTTGTTCAAAAAGTATGCACTTCATTACTACTAGCGTGCAGCGAACTCTGACAGCAATGACTGGCGACGCTGGTTTCCATATTGCAAAATAACCATTTTTTGAGCACTGTTATTTCTGCAGATGTAACGGGCCCCTCAGGAAGCACACACTCCTACTGTTCCTTGAAAATAACTGCTCAGTAAGAAACCATGCTGGATAAAAGCAGTTTCATGGTCTACATCAGGCATGAAAAAGCAGGAGAAAGTCTCCATCAGGCAGGAGAAAGTGCTTGCTTCAGTTTGGGTAGTAGAGACAAAAAGAGAGGAAATCCTTGCTGGGTTCTGTCAGGTTACAGAAGAGTAGAGCCAGGTGAATGCAGGCAGAAGGAGGAAAGTGCCTCGCTCTAGGCTGTGCTTAGTGAACTTCCAACATCATGTTTTGCATTCATTTTCTAAGATTTTTGCCCCAAAGTTCACAGATCTTCTCAGCAAGCTCCAACAGAACCTTCTTCTGCCCTTGGGACCATTAAAAAGTAGGGTGCTAATTTATAAAGGCTTCCGGATGTCTGTTGAGATCACTCTTCCACCTTTCCCTATGGGGAAACACCATCAGAGTTACTCTCTTCAGCCTAGCATCCATTTTCATGAGGTTTATGAACACTTCATCTTTGATACCTGTGCTACTCCATCAAGTCTGCCTGAGGGTGCCCAGAAGATTCAAAAGCCGTACAAGGAAATACATGAGCGGGCATACTGGCAGCCACACACACATATACACACAGGGTGGTACCAAATTTCCTCGTGAACTAAGTATTTTCATTTTTTCCTCTCCATTTTAAGATAGTTCAAATAAACAAACGAAAAAGCATGGTATAACCTACGCAGAAAAAACGAGGTCATCTGGTTTTACACTTACTTTAAGACCACTGAGTAAATTTTGCAGCCTGAGTCCAACAATTAACATGCATCTGGCGAGATAACTAAAAATGCCTTGAACAAGGAACAAAGGAAGGAACAACTCCTCAGCTGTAGACATCCACTAAACTGGGTTAGGAATAAACCCTTCCCCACGCTAGGCAACTGTTGGAGTTGGGTCCTCGTCATAACTGAACTTAAAAATTTGTCACCCTCTGTTTGCTCCAAAATTGCAAATTATTTTGCAGAAAGGAGTAGGTGTAAAACTGGACCAATTCTGCACTGCCAGGACAGCACACGGAATGGGATCATAAGCTGCTGTCAGAGCGCTGCTCCAGGGAAGACAGGGCAGCTGAAGCACGCCGACACAACGCGTGCCCCAGTGAACACCATCACTCCTCACGCAAGCTGCAAAACCAAGGAGAACTGGGGGAGAAAAAGGGGGAACAGCAGGAGTAGATTTTCTTCCTCTCTGCTGGACAGATGGAAGGACGCTGGATGGATGGATGGACAGACAGAAAGATGAAGAATCCGTTTTGAGATGAGAACTCCCTTTGTGGTTTTTTAAAGATTTTAAGTCTTGCATACATCTGCAGCATTTCCTACAACCGAGCATAGCAGAGCAGTGCTAATGCTGGCCCTGCTCTCTTCTGCTTCACCGCTTGTTTGGTTTGATCGTGATTTGTGGGAATACATTCCCAGGTCTGCTCTATTCTCTGGTCCTCCTAAAGAACACATGAACATTCTTGAAACATGGTACTGGGCACCCACTCGTTATCACACGGTCGCAGATCAAGAACGCTGCTTGCTGCTCCTCACAGGGTTATGGACTCGTGCCCGTATTTTCACCTTGTCTCCCACAGAAACGTTTATCTTCAAAGGCACAGCCGGGCTCTTCGGTGCTGGCAGACAGCTGTGGGGCTGGGCTCCTCCTCCGAGATCTGCGCAGCTTGCCCAGAACAAACACATCTGGAAAGTCGGCTTCTGCCAAACTGTCAAGGGGTGCTGAGGAACCTCCCGGGGCTTCCCTTCCCGTCGTGGAGCATTCCCTCCGCCCGACAGAACTGACACCTCGTCGCCTGCTGCGCACCACGAGAGCGTCACTCCCAAACAAACCGGTGTTGCAATTGCTGAGCGTCAACACCCAGTTGTTGTATCTCTTCTAAAAGTGTCTCTTCCCAACATGTAATCCATTTTAATTAATTTATTTTTGCAATTTCAAGAAATCCATGGGGCTGCTGAGCATGTTCAACTCTTATTAGCAGAGAAGGGAACAAAACCTCACAGCAGCGGAGCTTAAATACACAGCTTAAACAGACAGATGATAGCTGCTTCTACGCAACACCAGCAATCCTAAAATTCCTACAGTTTCCGTGTTAGTTTAAACAATCAGCTACAAAATAAGCTCGCAGCCTTCAGAGAGTAAGGACGAACGCGCAAAGGGAAAACACAAGGCTGGTACAGCGCATCGGCTGGCGGGCAGCTCTGGGAACGGGTACGTTACCTCTCTGTGCCAAACAGGATTCGTGGTGTTACTGATGATGGTCGACCTTCTTTCCTGGCCATGATGAGCAAATGTAGGAAATGTACTTTTCTTGCCTGGCTGAATGGACATCTTTAGATAGGGATCCGGGTTGAAGAACATGCCTTTTTTAAGTCCAACCGCTCTAATATCTATCAAGCAAAACAAGGAAGGAAAAAGGAATTGACTAAACTAAAACTAGTTCACAAAGTAGTGCATTCCTGAAGTATTACCCAGGAAATCAATTCATCAGAAGCTACTAAAAAAAGCAACTTAAAATTACTCATACATTAACTGGATCCAGCGTACAGACGACAGTTCAAGCAGGAAGTCAACTGTTTTCCCAAGAGAATATGAGGCAAGGTATCAACATCCTCATTCACATTTTAGCCTCCAGTCACTTGTAAAACAAAAAGGATGAACTTGTAGCTCACCTACAAATGTTTTTCTCAGTGTGGAAGGTATTTCCACTCTTAAAAAGGAAAACCAAAAACCACATAAAACCACTGCACAGTACTTGCTCTGTTTCCAGGGAAGGGGCTAGGACAAAAAACTGCACGGGAGTGAACTCATACCTTCTCAAAGCTGGGACTCTGAAAAACGTAACCTCGATGATGATAATAATGATCAAGGTTGCTCTGCACTATGATGCACATCTTCTCCTGACTTGGAAGAAGATAACCCCTCTCAACTAAAAGGAGGCAAAGTTTTCTGTAGATGCTTCTTGCTGCCAAGAGAAGCCTTGATACTGCAGCCCTTGCAACTTTCGGCAATCAATAACAACTGCCTCAGGGGCATACTCTCATGCCTAAGGACTTCAACGATAGCACAAGCTTCAACAAGAACAAAAAGAAAGAGGTCTTTTTTCTATAATACTAGGTTTTAAACTTAACTGTAAAATATTTTTCTCTTTAGGTTTGCTGGAGCACAAGATCTTTGTCTTTCTCCATTAGGTACTTCAATATTCTGCACGCAGTCTTCATGACTCTAATGCAGCTGGCACGCACACAGATGAGCAGCTTATACACGCAGGCAAAATTCACCGTGCTACAATGAAATACCACGCCTGTGGATTCAGTTAAAAAAAAAATAATCCTACCAAATGCCCACAATTGAGCGACACAAGAGAAATAACATGAAATAAAGGGTAGTTGCCTTTAAAAGCAACGACCTTGCACGTGCAAACGAGCAGCCATAAAACGCTCCAGGAAATACATCACAGACCCATCACTCCAAACACCTTCCAAATTTAATTGAGGAGGCTCCTTAGGCTGAGTCGCAGCCTTCTATTAAACACAACAGGTTTTTCAGAAGTCAGGAATAAATTATTTTTGTAGTACTCTGTGTAAGTCTATTTAACGTACCAGCTCCATCCAAGATAACTGCTCAAATGCCATTTCAAAAGAGGGTTGTTGTTTTTTCTGCTCTACCCCTACACTTTCTAAATGTTTTCATTGTCAGCTCTTCAAATACGAGAAGCAGATTTTTTTCTGTCTCTGCTTAGGCTGAATATGCTTTGGTTTCACACAAGACTTCCTGTGCAATAAAGTACTGATCAAAACAAGTGAAGCTGGTAGGCTCTACCCCTGCAGCTCTTCTGCTGTAGTGACAGCTTAGCTCTGTTACAAGTAAAGACTTTTTCCCTTTGTAAGCCACCATTTGCAGCCATCACTTTTTTACTACTTCAAAGTGATGTAATCAACTTGCATTTTCCTTAGAAGCTAAGTTTTCCACCCTTCAATCAAAGAGGAACTGTCTCTTGTGCAATCTGGAAATTTCTCCACATTTTTCATGCTGGGATCCATCAAATCCAGTTCTTTCACTCCTGGAGATTCATGATTCTGGCTTGTTTTCACCAAACAGGAACTCTACAGAAATGACACCTTTCAAGCCACTAGAGTGTGCTCCTACGGAGGCTAATGGAGAAGAGCATCTCATCTATGATGCTATTTAAAACAGCAATATTTTTTTTTAAGTGTAGTTTGTGGAACACAGACTAGTGTTGATTTTTTACCTGATAGGGTAAAGCTGACTAACTTCCTAGAGTGCTGGGCTCCAGAAGCACCTTCATCCGTGCCTTCTACTCCCATCTGAAGAGGACAAAAAAAATGAAATATAGCACAGAAGTTTTCATCTGCTGTGTACACGCTTGAGGACAATAATGCAATTACAGTGCAGCAGGCAGGGGAAGAATCTGACCAACTCCTGCCTCCTACTGGAGACAAGCAGAGCTACAGCACCTGTTTCTAGGAAAATATCTATTATTTGTGCCCTGTGGTGTTAACACACCAGAGCTTGGAAATCTTCCAAACAGAGTATGTATAGCCTAATACAGGTGCAGACACTACTAACTGGAGGAAATGAGACTGCATTTTCCTGTGGGTTTCCATTTTGTAAAATAAGGCCACCAGCACGGCTTGGTCACACAGACCGAAGCGCTGAGCTGGCCAGTGACAGCACGTGTAACATTTTTTCCACAAATAGATAATTTACTGAGCAACAAGTAAAAAGAGATCAAAGGCAGACTAACAAAAGCCTCCAGATCTACAAACAAAAGCTGCTTTTAAAGAGAAAAGCACATCAGATATCTAAATGCGAATGTGGTCCCAAATCACAGAATCACAGAATGTT
>NW_009696308.1:0-21201 GCF_000703405.1 Apaloderma vittatum | reverse complement strand
AATTGGCCTCAGCCCATCGCTCCAGCCTGTTAATTAAAAGCTGAATTGAATTCACAATCAGAAATAAAAATTGTTGATAATTGCCTTGCCTTAGTTCTAAAATGTTTAACTAAAACCAGTTATATATGTATAGTGCTTTCTTGAGTCATAATTAAAGAGGAATAGGTCTCCTTTTCAGCTCAGTAGAATAGTAATCTGTGAATTCATCTTTACAAACATCTTGCAGTTGTATTCAAGTAATTGCTTAGAGAAGAAAGTCCAAATCCAAAGTATGAAAGCCAAAGCATGGGGACTATCAACTCCATTCTGTGAGGAATCTCATCAAAACCCAATGGCTACACAAAAGCTTGTTGGTGATGAAGTCATCTGGGTGCTTCGTTTTTACTGATCATATCTGAAGGGGTATGCTGAGTGTCTGCCTTCTGGACACAGATCTTTTTAAAACCGCTCAAGCTAGATTTTTCAACAAGAATTAAAAAAGAAATTGAATATAAAATAATTTGGTTGTGCTAGAACCAGATATAATGTGTGTTTTACTATTCCCTACAATCATTTGTAGGACTAGAATTGTTCCTTCCTCTATTTGTTGCTTCTCTCTCTCTCTCTCTGATGTGTGGTCTCCCTCTGTGAGCAACCACATGCATCCTGAATAGAAACTGGCCCAAATCAAAGTGTTGTTAGAAGCATCTCTGGGCTGTGTCAGTCTTACCTTTGTCTCTTTGCACAAATGTGCTCTGAGTTTGCTGTTTTCTTTCACCATATTTTGTAATATTTCCTTTGACTGGCAATTTGCTGCATTTCTTTGTATACTATTGACAATTTTGTCCCATTTCCTGATGTGGTTCAATAAGAATTTCCCTAACTTCAGCAGGCTTGCTAAAATAGTCATATTATATATGCTATCTGTCACTCTATTTAACATGAACAGTACTTAATGAACATTCAGCGTATATAATGAGCCAGGAAAGAGTCTGTAATGCACAAAACAAAAGGAAATACAATCACATTCCTGAAGCAGTTAGCACCATTTCTTGATAACTGAAAGCCAGATCTCAAAGAGTAGAAAAAACTCAAGCCTGATTTTTTAATGAGTTACAACGATCAGTCTGAACCTACAGCATTTTTAAGTGGATAATTTATTCCACAGTGTGGTTCCTGATCCTGTAAGTCAGTGACACAGACCAATCAAGTTGTCTGTTTTTCGGAAGTTAAGACTTCCATGCATGTTTCCACTGCATGGCAGAATATATTGTTTCTCACTGTCAATAAATCCAGTTGGTTCTGCACTCCTTAGCACAGAAAGAATTGAAACGTGGTATTTCCAACATCAATAATTTTGTGCACTTTCTGAAAGGAATAACAATTAACAGCTATATATCTGAGGAGTCATTAATGGATCATTATGCAGTTCATGTAAGTATCATTTGGTGTGGGTGAAATCTGCCTCTGCAAGCCAGTACATGGGCTTATTTTAATATGCACAATGGATTTTTACACAATACACAGACTTCGTGCTTCCTCTCTGTCCAGAGATGAATTTCATTTCCATAACTCTGCTGGAATACAAAATCTTACTTACCTGAGCTCATGCCTGAGGCACACAAATGAAAAGTGTTTCAAGCCATATACATGTAGTATAGAAATCATAAAACTGTATTTGTATTTGTTCAGTGTTTTGTAGTAAAATATCACTTAAGTAATTACATAAGTAAGGTAATAGTATTAATGAAGTAATGACATGAGTAATCATAGAATCAGAATAATAGAATGATTTGAATTGGAAGACACATTAGAGATCATCTAGTTCCAAGCTTCCCACCACAGGCAGGGACACCTCCCTCTAAACTAGATTGCTCAGAGCCCCATCCAGCCTGGCCTTGAACATTTTCAGGGATGGGGCATCCACAACTTCTCTGGGCAACCTGTTCCAGTGTCTCACCACTCTCCTAATAAAGAGCTTCTTCCTAGTGTCTAATCTAAATCTACTCTGCTCTAGTTTAAAACCATTGCCCCTTGTCCTATGACTACAGGCCCTCGTAAATAGTCCCTCCTCAGCTTTCCTGTAGGCCTCCTTCAGGTACTGGAAGGCCACTATAAGGCTCTGCAAAGCCTTCTCTTTTCCAGGCTGAACAACCCCAACTCCCTCAGCCTGTCTTCATAGCAGAGGTGCTCCAGCCCTCTGATCATCTTTGTGGCCCTCCCCTGGACCCTCTCCAACAAGTCAATGTCCTTCTTGTGTTGGGAGCCCCAGAACTGAATACAGTACTCCAGATGGGGTCTCATCAAGCAGCATCTCCAAGTTCTGCTCAGGGCTGCTCTCAATCCACTCGTTGCCCAGTCTGTGTTTATGCTTGGGGTTGCCCTAACACAGGTACAGGACTTTGCACTTGGCCTGGTTGAACTTCATGAGGTTGGCATGGGACCACCTCTCAAGAACATCAAGGACACTCTGGACAGTATTTCTTTCCTTCAGCGTATCAGGGACATCACACAGCTTGGTCTCACTGGCAAACTTGTTGAGAGTCTGCTCAAACCCGCTGTCCATGTCACCAGCAAAGATGTGATCTTAAACAGCACGGGTCCCAGTACTGGTCTCTGAGGAATGCCACTTGTCACAGGTCTCCATTTGGACATTGAGCCATTGATTGCAACTTTTGGAGAGTAGCCATCTAGACAATTCCTCATTCACCAAGTGGTCCTTCCATTGAATCCATGTTTTTGCAATTTAGAGACCAGGTGTATTACTGGAAGTATGTAATAGTAGTATGACTATTGTAAATCCCTTAATCACTGGTATTTTGAAATAAATCTAAATCAAAATGGGACAGTGAAAAGAGAAAACTGGAAAAAAAACAGGCAATAGCTCAATATAAGTTCTTAAAAGAACTCCAGGAAGACAACTTCTCCAAGGTCCCTATCTCCTACACATTGAACACCCCATTTCACCAACTAGGAAGTGCAGAGATAAAAATGAGACTAAATATTTACTGCTTTCCAAACCAATGTGAGGGTTGGAATGTAAAATCTTGCCTTTTTATATCTATATTTTTTGACCTAAAGCAAGATATTACCTCTTCCTGGAAACTCACCAGAAGACAAACTATTTCTGAATTGAGAGAATTTCATGTGTTAACAGCCAACACTGGACGAGAACTTTTTCTAGGCAGCAATCTAGATGAATTGTATTATGTTAGATTAGGAGAACAATAAATTTCAATGAAAAACTAGATATGCTTCTAGTTTGGTTTAAGCTATTTTTTCCTCCAGAATGCTTTTGTTAAAACGCATGTGTTGTTCCTAGAAGATTCTAGTTGCTGATCAAGTAAGTTCATTAGCCTCACAGTTAACAGAAATGTTTATTTGGACTGACATATTCTGAAATGAGACAGAAGTGACACATTGTCCTATACTGAGGGTTGCTGTATCTTGTAGTTCCTAGCTCCTTTCTTTTCATGTGTGAACAAATGCAGAATTTTATAAGAAATGGAAAATTATATATGATTTTTAAAAAAAAACAATGCAAGCATTTTTCATAACAATAAGTCCTTTAAATATGACCTGTTGTTACACTCTAATTACCTTACTGTGTGGTCAACCAAGTAGCAGCTTTTCATATCCCAGTGTTAGCAACTGGGAAGAGGGGCTGTGCAGTGCTGTGTAGGTGTTAAATTCCACCTTAACAGAAGCTACAAATCATCCGCCAAAGGAAAAAATACCAGCTCTTGATGATCAAGCATAGAGCTCTACATGTAAATCCAGATTGTGGTTTATCCTGTCTCCATGTGGAAGAAACTGGCCAGGGTGTCTCTCTCAACAGAGTCACTTTGTTAGGCCAGCTAACCCCTGGATCCCTCCATCACCTAATTCTGCAGCCATGAATAAAAAGAAGTAAAAAAATGTCCTACCTGGTGGCAGGAGGCAGCCTTTGTAAAGACAGTGTTACTCCATCTGCACCCAATATAAACCACTGCTGTTAAGAAAATAAAGATTACTCTCCCATTTGGGATATAAAATATCAGAAAACTTCTCAAGATGAAATGTGAGATATTATTGCAAAACAGTACTGTACTATGCTGAATGCAGATTAAGATAACATCACCTAGTAGAATCTAAGGGTGATACTGTAATTTGAATAAGTATCTCAAAACCTCATGCAATTCCCCTAAAAATATGCCTAGATTTTGCATCAGGGATTGTTGGCATCAGTTAACGTATCTTCACTACCAGCATTCCATTTATGCTGTGATGCAGCTGTACTGAAGGAGGGCCAGTGTCTACCTGCTTGTTTGGGATCTGCCTTGACATTCGCTCAGATAATTTCTTAAAAATGACTGGCAAATACTGTTTTTTTCAGCAACTAACTTATCCAGTATAGTGTTTTTAAACCAAACAGTATCTACTTTTCCCTTCTTCCCCAATAACTACATGAATTTGTCTCCAAGTTTCCTTTTTCTGAGACTAGTAGCTCTTGCTTTTTAAGTCTTGTTTTCTTTTCTAAGAATTAATTTAATTCAATAAATTTGATATTTCACTTCTTTTTGCCATTATTAGTGTCCTTTCCTTTATCTAACATATGGTCCACCTTCTTCAAAACGAGAGGTGGCTACAGAATGATGTTCATCATCACGTAAACTGAGTGCAAGAAACTAGGATCTATTAAATGTAAAGGTATGTAACCAAGTAAGGCATACAAGACAAAGAAAGCCTGTCTTGGGAAGAACTGACTTAAAATCATAGAAGGATTATCTTAGTCTAACCTTACACTTGAAAGGGGTAATATTAAACAAGAGTTATATGTCGGGGACCTTGAGAAGGGTCTGAAAAACAAGTAATACTAATGGGATGAGATTTCCCTGTAAGATTCCAGCATAGGAGGGGAAAGGGGAATAGGCTATGATGTAAAGTTTGATGGAAAACCAAGTGACACTGCCAAACTTGTCTTTGATTGAAATACTGTCCGTGGATCAAAGAAAGATTCAGATGCCGGTAGTGTCCTCAAGCTTTAATCTGGCTAAATATTCATGAAGATGCCTGCACTCCTTGGTAAATGAATGCCAAAGAAAGAAAGTGAAGATGACAAATAGACACTACAGGATAAAATGAGTAAAATGCGCAAAATGAGAAAAAACAAAGAATGATGGCAGGATTCTGGACACACAAACATGCCTATGCATACATACCTTGATATGTACATGACAGGATTTCATTTAAGATGTATTCACATAGGTTACTTCCAGTAACTTTTTGCTACACAGCATCACAGTATTTGTTAAATATTGCTTCACCATTATGTAAAGAACTAGCACAGCTTCGTTCTCTGAAACTAAGTGCCTTGAGAAATAGAATCTTTTTTTATCCAGGTTGCGTGTTTCTGCCTTCTGTCATGGTTTGAGCCAGCCTCCTGGGTCAACCAAAAAGACTCACACAGTCACTCACTCTCTCCTCCCTCCACCCTACCTCCACAGGGAGTAAATTCAACTAAAAAGGGTTCAATGACTGAGATTAAGGACAGACAGGATAATAATCTGCCCCTGAAGATGGGGGGTAAATACACAGACACTTGAGGAGAAAACATAAAATTAATTTACTACCAGCATTTACAGAGAAGGATAGTGAGAGGAATACATCAATAAATACAACCTGATCTTAAATACACTCACCTCCCCCTCTACCCCTTCCATCTTCCCAGCTACCTCTTCCTCCCCCTCGGTGCAAGGGGTGACAGAGGGTGGGGGTTTGGCCCATCTGGCCATTACTCATTGTCCATAGCAGCTCCTCCTTGAGAAAGAGGGCTCTTCACAGTCTCTCCTTCCTGCCATGTGGTGTCCACCTCACAGAAGGCAATCCTCTTCCTCCTCGTGAGTCCCTTGGGGCCACAGATCACTTGGGGCACACCCTCCACTGATGTATATTCTCTCTTCCATCTCACACGGGGCTCTGCTCGTACTGACATCCTGGACATTCTCACTGCTGTCGAACCCCCCAGCTGGCAGGCAATCACCTTCCTGCCATCTCAGCCACCACAGGGCCCCAGAGAGAGGTTCTACCCCAGTGCCCTTCGCCCAGACTTTTTCTTCTCACTGATGGCATTCCTTTGATCTCTTGTCACCTCGCACTCCTCCAGCAGAAAAACTCCCCAACATAAAAGACAGGACAATTCAAGATGAGAGGAAATCAAAAGAAAAACAATGGAGTCACCTTGACCTTTGGCTTGACCTTGGCCAAAGGTGGGTCTAGCTTCTACCTGGGGGTGAGGAGAGGCTCTCAAAGTTTCGTGTCATACCCCACAGCTCTCTCCCCACTTCCAGAAAACCTCCCCGGACTTAAACCCATGACACCAATATGATGATTACTTTACTTTTTTTCTGGATTGTTGAATACTCCTTGAGTCTCAAGAACAGAGCAAATTAAAGGTCTTTATCTATCTAGTATAAGGAAATATATATGATGTCTTAATGAGGAAACAGATGGAAAATTAACTAAAATTCTTGGCTCTTTTACAAATTGTCTTAGTAAAGCTACAAATCTTAGTTTCCTTACCTATAGGTTGTAAACAGTCTTATCATTTCATATCGGTGGCATAGACTTAAACTATCCCTGCTTGGAAAGTGCTTTGAGAAATTCTGTGGGAAAGTAGTTTATATGAATCCAGTTTATTGACATTGTTTAACAATTTAAATAACTTTTATTGGTGATCTTTTTTTGTTTCTTGACTGGGAAATATTTGTTACATTTTGCCTTTTTTTTGCCTATGTGGCTTCAGAAGTAATTGCTTATGGAAGTATTGATTACATACTGGATAAGGAACTCAGAATTAGCAGCAGAGTTAGAATACTGTCAAAACTACAATATAAAGGATCATTTTAATTACAACAAATCAAAGGTGGATATTAACTCTGCAGTGAAAGGCTAACATCATTTCTTCAGCTCTGTACAATCTTTGACTCAGAAATGGAAATTTGGCATGTTCTTCTGATACAGCTCTGTATCAGAAGGTCTGTTGGCCAGACCTTTATGACAGACTTGCCTGTACCTCTTCCTTAAAACTTACTGGACATAAGATCTTTTAAACTCTCTTGCTATTTCATTAGAACAGGTGAACTCTTACTAGAGTGAGTCTTAGATCTGCCCAGTGAAAGAAATTAACAAGGTAACTAAAAAAGTCTCTACCCCACCCACTCTGTCCATTCAAGGCAGGCCATTCCTTTCATGCTTGATCCCAGTGGGATGTTTTTCAGGGAGTTTCTGAGCTTCTACCAATTTTCTGGGTCTCTTTCTTCACACCTGCTCTGACATGTGCCTTCTTTCCTCCTCTCTGCTCCTCTCAGAGAGTCTGAACTGGTTATTCACTTGCTTCCTGGCTGTACCTCTCTTCTTCTGGCCTAACCCTGCAGGCTAGAATGTTGCTCCCAGCTGAAAATATCCAGCTATGTGCAGAAATTTTTCACATGGCCCAGCATGCAATAGTCAAGACAAGACTGTGCAGAAATATTCTTTGAAGCATAAAGCAGAGCATGTGTCTATATCAGCAAACATTTCTGTCACCATCTCTTCTATACTTCAGAGCTAGACTTAAATGTCCATAAAATCTCAGGAGATTCTCACTGTGAAGATTATGATCTAATAGGAGTCACATTTAGGGAATGAGATTTCAGTTCTTTATCCATGTAATGAGATTTTCATTGTGAGGGAAGCAATTATTTTCTAAGGCTGAAGGTTTCACTTTGTTTGGTTTCACTGATCTATGTTTGTCTTCCAGGCACCTTACAAACAACTGAAGGTTTTCTCCTCCAAACAAACCCACAGCTGGTAGGCTGCCATCTCCCAGAGGGTATACCTATGCTCACTAAACCTCAGTAAACATGCACATTCATGGCATAAGTGCATGGGAATGATAATTAACATCTCACTTACCAGTCATCATTTCTCTGTATACTAAATCAGAGCTAGACTTCCCACCCTTGCTTTTGTAGTTCCAGCATAGGTACTTAGATAAACTTTCAGCAAGCAGTCAGGGGCACATAAGGCAGCCAAAGAAACAGATAAACAATGGTAAGACAGAACATATATTTTGCAACATATATCTTTATATGTCTTGCAACATATGCATTCAGATTTAACTAAGATTTTCTGAGCCCAAGTACTACAAGGGCTGGTCCATCCACAGGAGTACAAGCTTTAAATACTTTCAAAATTGTCAAGGGTTAGGGCTGGCCCAGCCACTGAATGCTGACAGATGCTCTCTAGCTCTCTCCCTCCCCTTTCCAATGGGAAGGGAAGCATTATAAGGCAGAAAGACTTATAGATTGGAAGAGAAAAATAAAACAACTTTAATAAAAGAGTAAGAATAATTAACTGTATACAAATACATACAAATCTGATATCAAACCCAACCTCCCTGACAGCAGTCACCACTGATAATGCACAACAAGCAGCACTGGGGAAGCCCCAGGCTTAGTGGTACAGGGGAGCTGAGTATAGGAGCTGGATTTGGGAGCTCAGGATTGAGATCAAAGGCAGGAGTATGGTTGGAGTCCTCCTCAGACACTGACCATTAAGAAAGGCCTTAACCCTCACGATTCCTCAGTTTTATACTGAATATGACCTATATGGAATGAAATACTCTTGTTTGTCACCTGTCCTGTCTGTAACTCACCAGAGATACGACCTTTTACTTCCTTGTGATTCCTCTTATTACCTGGCATCCCCAGCGAGACCTTGGTCACTATGGGAATAAGTATCAGCGAGAGCCTTTCTGCATCTCAGTGCAGGCAGTCACTGCAAACATCAGGTGTTATCACTGCCAGTAGCACACACTGTCTGCACAAACATGCTACTGACTTCAGAAAGTGCAGTCTCCTAAAAGAGACTCAGCTGAAGAGTAAAAATCCCTGAAGAGAATTGGTTCTGTTTAGCTCAAACCGGGACAAAAATTATATCCAATCCTTTGCTAAGTGCTAGGGCAATCTTCATATTTGTGTATTGCAAAGTTTAAAAGACATAAATCAAAGCTGACAACTTAAAAACACTATCACTGAAGCACTTAAATCCATAATGGTCTCATTTCGATGCCACAGTAGACCCCCTTTCCAGATTTGATTGAAAGGTTGCTCTGTAGCTCTATGACTCTAGCCTGAAAAGCGAATGCATTAGGGTAGGATTGACAGGATATGATTAATGTTGTTAAAAAAGTATCAGCATTCATTAGAGCAAACTTTGTATATCAATCCAGATGAATTAAATTGTCCATTATCAAATCAAGTAAGAAAATAAATAAAAAGCTTTCATTGTTACATTCAGATTTTCTGATTACTCTTGTTTCTGCAACATTTGCTGTCTCCTTTACTTTTCCTTAGAACTTACTTGGTTTCTGAAATATGACAAGGCTGGGCATCAGTCATGTTGAGGAAAAAACACAGAACATACATAAAACTGTGTGTCAGAAAGAGCTAAACGCTATTTTTTAACAAAAATGTGCTTGGTTGAAATGTCTCTACTATGTAAACACATCAGATAGTTGAACTACTGTCTTTTGGAAATGGTTCATTTTCCATCACCTACAACTAGAAGGTCCATCAGGTACAACCGGACCAATTACCGTGAGAATTACTGCTGTTAGAAAAGTATCTTGCTTGATTTAGGCAGTTGGATTATTCTTCTGTTGTTCTGTTGGCAGAAGCGCACAGAATTTCTGCATTTGAGACACATTTGCCTTGACAGGAGAGACTGTCAAAGGTGTTGAATATTCAAAGACCCTGATGTGAATATGTGATGACAGAATTAAACTGTAAAGGAAATGGTTAGGTCTTGGAGGTAAATGGAAATTACCTTGAAAAGGAGATATTTGCAGAAACCAGGCAGCATGAACTAAAATAAGCTTAGGGATGAGTCAACTGTGATGATGTGTGTTGACTGAGACACAGTGAATTTACAAAGAGACTGTGGATCACCACAAAATAAGAAATAGCTGTTGGTATGAACTAAAAATGAACAGCAGATAAAGACATGGACACCTGAGATTTTGCTAACGCTTTTTGTGTTAACACCCTGTAGTTCACAGCCCTCCAGAGACACTTCAGTGTGAGCTACCGATTTCTTTGAGTCTTTGAGGTTCATGGCCCTTGAAAATAACATATGTCAACACTAATGTTTTACTGAAATATAAAACATTTTAAATAGCAAGTACTTTTATATAACAAGTAAATTTTGTACCATTTTGAAACACTATCATTGCTATATTTAATAGCAATGACCACATTACACTGATTTTCCTTCCTAGACTCCTGGAATAATCCATAAGAATTTTATTTCAGGTCACAGTACCCATATGAAAATTAGGCTAGAACTGAAGACCACCATGATGTATTATTATTTACCATTAGTAGGTAGCTGCAATTTGATGATCAGCTTCTGTTTCAGGGCTGCCTAAACTGAAGATATGTCTGTAATTGAAATTCCTTTGAATTTTTATACTGTATTTCCTTTTCTATGGTCTATTTTTCAAACCAATCCATTAGATTTAGTCTCTCTCACCATAATTTAGAATGTCATTTCAGAATCACTGTGACCTATACAGAAGGAAACATAGCCTCTCACTTTTATATATTAAGAATCTATCAATGAAATTCTAAAAATACATTTTTCTGCTGGAAAAGAGACTGTGCCATCACCATTCTGAGCACCTCACTGCCTCGAAGCTTCTCTTATCAAAATAAAAAAAAAAGAATGCAAATTTTCAGCTTTTCTGGGAAAAAAAAAAAGAAATTTGTACTAAGCACCTTCTGTTTCAAATCTCCCAGAAATTTTGTTCAAAAAAGGTGGGCAGTTTCCTCGGGTGTCTTTCCTATGCATTGCAAGAATTAGTCCATATTCACTCTTTTTGGGAAGTGATTTTGTTGCTATTTTAATTGTCTTTATCAAGAAGAAACTGATTCGTTATATTAAATAAGGATAAACTAACAAGTAGGTATATATTCCATTGGCATAGGAAGGGCAGAGCAAGAAGGCTGTGGTACTGAGTGAAGGCAGAGCAGGACAGGACTTGGTGGAACGCCTTTTGTGATTTATTAATGCAGAACATACTTCATGGATAAAAACACTGCAAGTTCTGAGTGATGCTGGCCAAGTTTCAAGCCTCAGCCATCTTGATGAGCAGCTGAGGTTATTTTTGTGTGCATTTATATGGTCTTAAAATTCAGACAGTCTGGGGCTCTCCAGTTGTGGAATAGTAAGCAGTGTGAATGCATGACTTCATTTTTCACTACCATGTCCCTCCTTTTTGTTGGCAAACCTCAGATTTTCTTGTTGCAGAATCTTCTGTGATTTCCTTAAACTACAGAAACCTTTTCCCAAGTGACAGTGTAAATAATATAGTCCTAAACACAAGGAGGCTTTTATGTCTATCTGGAGTCTAACGCCAGGCAAACATTAAACCAGTAATTAATAAAAACGGATGGCAAAATTTGCAACAGATCCAACCAACATACTAATAAAATTGGTCAAACATACTGAAACTGAACGATAGAACAGTGAAAAATCTTGTTATTTTAATGTGCTTATATCTAGTTATGTCACTGAAATTACAACCAGAGGAGCTGAAACACTGCTGTATCTGACCTCAGTAACATACTTGCTAGAAACCACCGGCCTCTGTCTTCAGCATCAGCATAGAGGGTTCTACAGACCTGACAGCACCTCTCCATCTGCAGGGCTTGTATGGGATGCTGGGTTTGAAAACTGCTTCTATAACCCTGGTCTGAAACGCATTCTTATCCACAGCGTCTGCTTTGCAAGTGTAACACAAAAATATTTTACAGAATTTTGAACTGAGGAGATCTTTTTGGCACTGATCCACTATGTTTGGGAAAAGGGTTACTCTGCTGAGTTTCTTAGAATAGTATTTTAATACTGTTGAAGCAGTTTCTTTCAATCTGCTCTGTTTTTCTGAGTTTTAATTTCAAATGTTGTGCTTTAGAATAATAAGTTAGGTATAAAGAAGGAGGAAGATAAATGTGATCAATGAAAATTTACACACTGTGCGCCTACCCCCCAAAAAAAGCAATAAGATTTTTCAGTCCAGTCACACTCTTGTAGTTCCAAAACATATATACAGCTCCATACCTAATCTACAAACACATTTGCCAATGCCATGTGCTCCGAATATGTAATCATATTTAGAAGTCACTACTTGATATTGCTGTATTTCTTCACCCTAGAGATAACTGACTTGTTAGTGACAATTTCCTCACTGCTCATAAAAGTCCATATATATATACATAAGGAGCTTTATAACTTCCTTCCTGGCTTTGTATGACCTGGTTGCCTGAAATAGGAGGCTGAGAAGAGTCAATAGTGCAGGAAATCTTTCTCAGTTCAGTGTCTCTGGGGGTTTAAGCTCTCTGGCTTTCATAAGACTTCAAGAAAAGCTTGAATTTATTTGCCCTTTGAGGCTTTGCTGTGTAAGAGATATAAAGGTTGCATAACAGTTTGTTGATTAAGTGGCATCACAGACCTATTATATTAACAATGGGGAGAGTACTTCCCAAGACTGACAAATTTATCCAAAGAAAATCTTAAGATAGGTAGGAAAATAATGGTTATTTTCGTCTTACTGATATTCATGGGGTTCTGCAGGGTATAAATAAAACAGGGAACAGATTGCCTGGGTCTGCACAGCCATGCCTCCACTTCTTCCTGTGTTTTGCTGTGCATACATGAAATTAACTCTTGTGGCATCCTTGGTGAGGATTGAAATTGCATGAGTACTTTCCACTTGTTTTACACTTTCAGAATTTATCTTGAGCAAAAAGCACTTGAATTTGTTAATTTTTTTTTTAAAAAAATCTGTTATTGACAGTGAAAAGGACCAGTAAAACCTTGAAGACCCTAGCAAACAGTGCTAGGTCACTCCCCAGCCCCAGCCTGCCCCCTTGGACCCTGGAATGCCATGGCATCTACTCCTGTCCTTCAGAAGAGGGGGTGCTGCAGAGCCCTTCACGCTGTTAAAACAGATATTTAACCTCTTGTCTCCAAAGCTTTCAGCCACATGAAAAACTCTTTACAGCTCAACATATTAGAGCAGCTTTCAGGTGACCAAACTGTGGTCTTATGTAGGTAAAGAGCACTTAATAACAGAAATGTGTTTCAGAATGTGTTTTATTTGCACTATCCAGGCTGTCACTGCTCTGTCTCCTTAGATCCCTGTTTCTGATGCCATGCTGAGGAGTACCACACCTGCTACTTTGGCCATGACTGCTTTCCTTGGCATTTTCTTAAAGGAAGTCAGGTGGGTTCATAGGATTTATTGCTGATGCATGCTAACTATTGAGGAGCTAACTGCCTCTTGAGTATAACTTATATGAAAAAATGTAGGATTTCTCTCCTTCTGTGGGTTTTTTTAAATTAATGCTTAGTTAACTATACAGATTAAATCAATTTTTAAAAATGCTCTCATCCTTCTAATGGAAAACAATGGGAAACTCAGTGACAATGCATCAAATAATTTCACATCTGCATGATTAATTACTTAAACATTCAGTTTTACAAAAAGCTTTTATCTATTAAGTACTTCACAGTAGGTGTTCATATAATAGGGGCTGATAAAGGATAAGAATATAAAGAAAAGAGATGAGTAAGGACAATCAGGAGGAGAGGCAGACATGAAGGCATATTACTGGGTTGGAGAAGAACAGATTTGATAATGTGGAGTAACAGACAACACTGGAAAGAATTTATTCCAACGGGGAAAAGATATGTGTTATGGGGTATTGGAGTCAGACAGTAACGGCCAGAACTGATGGGCAGAGCAGCCAGTGAGGAGCAGCAGAGTTATTTAGCAAAGCTATTAAGCTCAGAGAAAATTTAAGTGGACAGAGAAAATAGCAGTTCTCACTCACTCTCCAAAATAGGCAAATTTTAGAAGACAAAGCAGTGCAAATTTTTATACAATTTTGTATGTAATTGCATACATCTGCTCATGAAAAACAGATGTAGATGATACAGCTCTTTATGTTATACTTTTTTAAGAAGCAGGTTCTGGAAAAAATCATAGATCATGCAGCTCTGCAGAACACTATCTAATAGAAATCACTGTAACTACAAATATTTGCTTCCATTAAGTAAATAAACAAGAAAGAAGGAGAAAATCTCATCCTTTCCTCATACCAGGCTAGATCAAGAACATCTCCAGGAGAATCCATGGAATCACATTTATGCAAAACTGACGATATCATGTTCTGAATCTTTGGCTGTTACGGTGTTAGGAGGATCATTTCAGTTCAGTGTGAAATTGTTCAGTGATGATTTCAGTGCTGTAATATTTAGAAGGCTACCAGGCTAAGAGGTATATACAGCAAGTATCCATTTCAGTGAAACAGAAGGCAGAGGAGCGATTTGACATTTGCAGGTCTGTAGTCAGAACTGCCTTTCCCACAGTATTAGGAAGAATCTGCTTTCTCACATCCAAAAGTCTCAACTGCATGTCAGATCCATGTTTAATATTTTCCAGTATTTCAAAACTTCAGACTGTGAACTCAGAAGCAAAAGATTCTGATTTCCTTTCAGGCATTTTCTCCAAAACTAATAGGAAGATCTACTTCAAAGTGAAAATGGAATATTTGGAAATTATAAACATGAATGTAAATAATACAGGACATCTTGCTTTTCAAATCAGTCTCTCATGTTTCCTGTTCTGTCACGTCATTGTACCAATAAGCTACAGGGTTGGACAAATTTTAATGGATTAACTTGAATGCAATGCATTCTCTGTTGTCCTTACAGGTCCGCTTCCTGCAAAATGTATGCTGTCTTCCAGAATTGTCCAAATTAATATGTATAAACTTCCTATACCACAGAAAAGTAATGTGGATGTCTGAGCTTTGCAGTCTTTTCTGTATGATAGTGCAGTGTCTGTAGCTGTTTTGAAAATACATGTTGGTAATATTAGCAGCTTTGTCTTTGTGGTAGAAAAGGCCAAACTGCTTTCTGTTGCCTGATACCACAGTCTTAAAGTTTTATTTCTAACTAGTAATGCAGTGTTATTGGGAAAAGAAATAGACTTGCGATGCTTCCTTCTATTCTGATAGCAATTATAAACCTATTTTCTATTTTACAATGAAAAAATGCTTTTATAGGCTGTATCAATACCATGTATATAAAGAGGCTCAGAAGTCAAGCACTTTAGCTACATGTCCTCTCCATCTACTTGCTTTACCTGAGCTTGCACAAAAAGATAAAGTTGTGAAAACAGGAAGACATAGTTCTGATTTTGACTGCTTTCAGTTTGTAATGTCCATGGGATGATATGCTGCTGCAAAACTGTGGAACTCCCTGTAAAAAATGTCATTACTTTTATCTATCTCCACCATATTTCCTTCTGTCCTCACAAAGAGATTAAACCTTTGACTACTGAATATCAAATATCCCTTGCTTTTTGTCCTTTCTTATACAATTGCAGCCAAAAGTCAGTATTGTATTAATTAATTAATAGACTAGAACTCTTAATTCACAATTTAAATTCTTCAGAATAAGGTTACTATTTTTTTTTATAGGAAAAAAAATGACATGCACACACGACATTTTTATGCTGGGGGGAAAAAAAATAAAATAACAACTGAAGTTTTTACTCCTGGAGGTCGAATTCTTTCCCTTTGTGATCCTTGGGGCTCATTTTGAGAGGTTTCCACTGTCTTCATAAAGTGAAATGTGCAGTAAACTGTGCAAAAGGAAAGAAGACAACAGAAATTCTGAAGATTTGTTTATGTCCTTGAATGAAAGCAATTTTTAAAAAATATTTTCAATTTGAGGTGAGTATAACCCATGTGTCTTTTGCCATACTTGGCCCGTGAAGGTTACACCTCCTATTTCTTTTAAGTGTCACTTGTTTTTCCCCAGGTTACTTCATTCAGTTCACAGTGTACAGTGAAATGATGGCTGTCCCAGAAGGAGACAGCTGATGACAACAAATAATTCAAGCCTTGCAGGCCCAGAGCAAACTGCTCACACTGCAGAATCTGCATTCTTTCTCATTCACAGTCCTCCCAGCTTGCTATAGACCCAAGGGCTATTGAACCACAAAGACTCATCCTGATAACTCTGGGTGTCCCTGGCGGCCATAAAGACAGTGTAACACACATGCTGAAATAAACTAACATCCAGTTACTGAATAACCTTTTTTTTTTCATGTCTTGGGCATTAGAAAGGGACTCTGAAGGCTTATATTTAAAATATAAAGTCAGATTAGCACCTGTTTAGATACTCAAGTAGGTACAGAATAGTAGAATATCTCAGCAATATCATGACTCCATATTTGAGCTCTAAATTGTTTTCTGCATTGGTGAGTATGACACATTGGATAAGATCTCTTTACAAGAATAGTTCATAGCAAGGGGATGAGGCATAGATGGAATACCAGTAGCTTGCTAAAACAGGCAGAGAGCCATGAAAGCAAGCAGGCACATATTTCTTATGTAGGATAAGAGATAAAAAGTAGCTGTAAGCTTACTGTAGCCCTACTCCAGTGCACGTTCTTCCCCTTCCCAGTTACTCACCAGCTGCCATACAAGCCACATAGACATATTTCTTATGCCAGTTTAAAGATTCATTTAAAGGTAACTCTAGCTATGAGTACCACTCCACTTTCTTCACACTGTCTACATTAAATAATTCAAATTTCTGCTTTGAAAAAGAGTGGTATAATTAGTTGTTATTCAGGGGCAATAGATTCTTTTTTTTTTTTTCCATGTTACTCCAGTTTTATGCCATCACAGAAACAACGCAACCAGAAGAATTCTGTTAGCATAAACTTTGCAGTGAAAAGCTGAATCAGATCCACAAATTAGACCAGTTCAGCTTTACAGAAATGATGATCGTTGCTCTGGCATCTCTCCAAGGAAGCTGAGGTTTAGATTCTTCTCTGAATCTTTATTCACGTTAAAGACAATATGATAACTGCTATCTATTATTATTTTACCTCAGCACTGGCAAGTACACAAATTTCTGCACTGCAGCTGTATTTAGTTTTGAAGTTGAATATTGTGCATGCCAACACCTCTGAATCCACACCTATTGTGTGCCGTTTACTTCAGCTCTGGATCTGGATACCCAGTTTTAAGGTTAATTACCTAGCAAGAACGTGCCAAGCCTCCAGCTAGTTGCAAAAATTTCCACTGAGTGAAGTGAATATTCATTTCAACTTCTAAATAAGCTTGGGAACCTAAGGAAGAAGCTCGTGCTTGAGTTTGCACTTGCAGTATATAGGCTACATACACTGAATTTCTATAGAACGAGGAACAGCTGTTGTATACATTTCAAAAAAAGCTGAGACTACCTTCTTGTCCACAAGTTAAAAAACCTGAGACCAGCAGGTCTCAGACCACTTGCCTTAGAAGATTTTGAGCTAGTCTTGAATTGTTTTTTCCAATAAAGTTAATAGAAGACAATACAGTCTCTGGAAAGAGCCACTGAAAGGCATTGTGGCACTCATTAATTTTTTCTTTTCTACATTAACTTCTAATTCCCATCCTCACCTCAGTTGTACCTGAGATTCTTCCAAGAGCACTCTAAGCAACATGAATTACATCCACCACACACTGTTCATTATTTTATCCTGCCCCATCAGATATAAAAGATCTACAAGACTGTTAAAATGGGGGAAAAGACATTATGGGGTTGATATGAATAAACACTAAGTAGCAACTCTTGCTTCTGTAAAGTTTAAAACCAAAAAATGAAGCTGTTGTCCTTGGGAAAACTAATTTATAAAGAGTTTTCAGACACACTGTGCAAACTGGTACTATTCCAGGTTGGTTCACTTGACTAGTAATGTTTCCATGGAAAGAAGACATAAAAGGAGAGAGAGCTGCACAGCTTTTCCAGGTAGGAGAGACTCTTGTTCTTGGGGTTTGCAGCACCTAGATTAGGAGAGAAAGCATGTATTTTGGGGTGAGAGTGGTAGGAGTGCAATAATCAACAGGTATTTATTCATCAGTTGTGAGATTTTTAAAAAGAGGAGTGAAGATTCACTTTGAGAGCTTCACTTGGAAAGACAAGGTAAAATTTGACTTTAGAAAATGTTTCATCAAAATTCAGCAGTACATTTTGTAAACATTGCTGCCGTCTTTAGAAAAACAACACACTTACTAGAAAAATGCCAACATTTAACTTCAAAAGAAGTCATGGCTTGAATTTGGACAAAGACATAAGGCTTCAGAAGTGTATTTTTCCTATTCATTCGAAGCCAACTTTAAGGAAGAGATTGCATGCCATTTTTACATACCTAACTTCAGTTCTATCACCTACAATTTGCAACAATTTAGATAAGCATGTGATGCTGATCCTTCCCGAAGTTAGGAGACTATAACTGCAATTAAAATCAGTGGATTCCTCATTTCAGAAAGAGAACTTTCCAGGTAAGAGTGAAGAATGACTTCCTTTTTTTTTTTTTCCCCATAAGTCACAGCACTAGCAGACTCCCCTTAGTTTCCGTAAGAGCTGCCTCAGGAAAAAAAAAAGTACTTGCCTGGTCATGCACTTTTGAGATAAGATTCCTGACTTGAAGCCAAGGAAGATGTCACTCTGGATATCCTGCAAAGACAACAGACAGTCTAACTTAGCAATGTATCTCATTTGAAAAGTCAGAAGTCTCTCCCTTCAAGAGAAGTATTCACTCCCTATGGCAAAAGCAATTCAGAGCTACATGATTTGCAGAATTTACCAGAGAATACAGAACAATAAATTATACAAGCATAAAACATTATATTACTTAACAAGATGCTAATCCTTCTTCTTACTAAATATCATCAAAAGCCTTCTGAAGATAAATAAAACATTCCAATGGACTTTTGTATCATCTGAATAATTCTTTTGAAAAAATCTTAGTTGAAACTGCCACAGAAAGGACTAGTAGATAGTAAAAATAATCAGTCTCTGTAAAAATCCTCTTCAAAGTTCTTTTCACTTCTAGACTTCATGGATGCCAGTAATAAATGTATCATTAATGTATGTTAGACAACAAATTAAAATGCCATTGCAGGTAATGCTTATATAATTTTGCCATTCAGATTATAAGAGCTAAATCCTAAAAGGTGTAGAGATTAATGTGGTTTATTTAAGATGTCTGTGTATTTCTTTCCTTTACATTTCCTAAATATACTTCTGAGGTTCTTTCCGTCTTTCCTAAACGTGCCTGAAGTCTAATGAATACTGGCAAAGCCGTCTTTATGCACAAGTAACAATTCAAGCTTTTGTATAAACAGTAACTAACAAAAGCAAAACTAACAAAGCATTCAAATATCTGATTAAAACAATCAGTCAGTTCTTGGTTGCCCATCCCTCAGTAATATCTTTCTTTCAAAATCATTACTTCAGTTCTTCTGTCACCGCTTTTTCTTACATTACACAAGTCATTAAAGTATGAAGAAAAAAGTCTTTTGAGAGAACACCTTCAAATCTGCAGTTTGCATTATAAAGAGGCACTAACAGACATAAGCGTAGTTTTCCTCTTTTCTTCTAATATTTTAATAAAAGGAAAATATTATGAACTATGTACTGGCACACAAGGTAGTTGTCTGAGACAAAATTCTGGAATAAAACTCATTTATATTAATACTAAATATTTGCAAAGAAGATTGTTTTCACATGGGATTTTCAGCAGTGCTCTTCCACTGGGCTGCAGTTAGATTTAGAGTAAGAATTGAGAGTATGCCAAAACCTTTGCAAGAACCCTGCTGATCTCCTGAGGTAACCAAACACTGAGAAGACTGTGCAGATTAACTTCTTGCAGGAAATTCTATCCATCAGCCTCAGCATCTAAACTAGGGCACACAGAAAGCTGCCTGTATCTGAAACATATGAACTGGGAAGGAAGTAAAACTGCAAGAAGCCACTGTCAAAACTGTAACTGTTACAATTCCTCTACTAAGTGCCATCCTTCTATATGACTACACTCATGGTATAAACAAATCAGGAGTAGTGGTATCGATCAACTCAAAAAAAAACAACACTAGCTAGGAAGAACATCTATGTCATTCTTGCAGCTAAAAACCCAGGCTGAAAAACTGAGCAAAGAGATTGCCTAACACAAACATACCACAATTAAAAGAGATAAGTTCGAAAAGAAGGAGTATGGAAGACCAATAAGACCAATAAGACCATCCAGAACGTTTCGCTAGAACGAGTGTTTACAACAGCTGTTGTAAAGTTTCAGAGAAATCAAAGCATTTTAAGGCATACTAATATTTTTAATCAAGAGGTTATGCAGAAGTTACATGCTCCCAGATGGCATTTGACTAGCTGCACTCATAGCTTTCTTCTCCGTTAGCCAGCTCAGACTTCCTGTTGCAGGAAGTCTCCATACCAAAATTGCCCAAGTGAATGTCACGGCATGTGGAGAGAAACTCTGCTCTCCTTTGAAGCAGAGGATAGAAAGCAATTCTGAAGAAAATACTAACTCAGTTTTGGTCAGGCACTTTCTGGCAGTGCCTTGAAAGCAGACACTTACCTTTCTGGACATCCACTCTCCATAACATGTGTGAGAATACACCACCCCTGACACCATTTTTTTCACTTAGAACAGGAAGTATAATCCGTTGGAAGGCATGACTGTCCTGCTTCTGGTGGAATATGCTTTTTAGTAATATTTCACAGAATCACAGAATGTTAGGAGTTGGAAGGGACCTTGGAAGATCACCTAGTCCAACCTCCCTGCCAAAAAGCATTACCTAGAGTAGGTCAGACAGGAACTCATCGAGGCGGGTTTTGAATGTCTCCAGAGCAGACTCCACAACCTCCCTGGGCAGCCTGCACCAGTGCTCTGTCAGCCTCACAGTGAAAAAGTTTTTCCTCATGTTTACATCGAAAATCCTATGCTCCAACTTGTACCTGTTGCCTCTTGTCCTGTTACTGGACATAGAATCATAGAATCATAGAATTGTCAGGGTTGGAAGGGACCTTAAAGACCATCTAGTTCCAACCCCCCTGCCATGGGCAGGGACATCCCCCACTAGATCAGGTTGCCCAGAGCCCCATCCAACCTTCCAGGGATGGGGCTTCCATCACCTCTCTGGGCAACCTGTGCCACTGTCTCACCATCCTCATGGTGAAGAACTTCCTAACACCCAATCTGAACCAATCCATCTTTAGCTTTAATCCACTCCCTCTAGTCCTATCACTGTTTGACATCCTAAAAAGCCCTTCACCAGCTTT
>NW_009696307.1:4922-5168 GCF_000703405.1 Apaloderma vittatum | reverse complement strand
TTGAGGTGAGGATGACCCATCTGTAGTTACCTGAGTCATCCTTCCTGCTCTTTTTATAGACTGGAGTGCCATTGGCTTCCCTTCAGTCTTCAGGCACCTCCCCTGTTGTCCACGACTTACCAAAGATGATGGAAAGTGGCCCAGCAATGATTCCCACCAGCTCTGTCAGCACCTGTGGGTGCATCCTATCAGGGCCCACGGATTTATGGATGTTCAAATGTTCAAACTGATCCCTAACCCAGTACT
>NW_009696307.1:0-4598 GCF_000703405.1 Apaloderma vittatum | reverse complement strand
CCTTCCACAATTTATATCCCCTCCTCTTTCACCTGAGTCTGCCCAGCAGATCCCTGGTTAAGCATGCAGGTCTGCTGGATCTCTTTCCTGATTTCCTACCTGTTGGGATGCACTGATCCTGAGCCTGGAAGAAGTGGTCCTTGAATACTGACCAGCTCTCTTGGGCTCCTTTACCTTCCAGTTCCTTGTCCCATGGGGTATTCCCTAGCAATTGCTTGAAAAGGCCAAAGTTGGCCCTGCTGAAGTCCAGAGCAGCAAACCTGCTCAATATTCTGTTTCTACTGCACAAGATCCTGAACTCTACCATGTCATGGTCGCTGCAGCCAAGATTGTCCTTAACCTTCACTGCTTCAACCAGATCTTCCTTGTTGGTGAGCACAAGGTCCAGCAGAGCTCCTCTCCCAGTTGGCTCATTCACTATTTGCATCAAGAAATTATCATCAATGCACTGGAGGAACTTCCTGGACTGGGGACGGCTGGCTGTGTAGGCCTTCCAGCAAATATCTGGGTAGTTGAAATCCCCTCATGATTATGAGGCTGTTGTCAGCTGCCTGTAAAAGGACTCATGAACTTTCTTCTCCTGATCAGGTGGTCTGTTATAGATACCCACCACAGTATCACCTGTGCTAGCCTGCCCCTTAATTCTTACCCACAAACTCTCGACTTGCACCTTATCTGCCCCTGAATAGATCTCAACACATTCCAGTTGCTCTCTCAACTAAAGAGCAGCTCCACCACCTTGCCTGGTTGGCCTGTCTTCCCTAAAAAGGACAGAGCCATCAAGGCCCACATTCCAGTTATGAGAGTTGTCCCACCACGTCTCTGAAATCTCAATGAGATCTCCAACTAAACATGGATTTCTAATTCCCTTTGCTTATTCCTCATGCTTCTTGTGTTGGTATACAGACGCTTAAGAGATTTAATGGAGAAGTATCTGTTACCATTGATTGTGCCATCCATGTTGGAGTGGATGCACTTAAGCAGGGCCGTTGTTTTGACAACTAACCCTGGGATACTTCCCCCTGGCTCTTCTGTAGTGACCCAGGTTTTATCTCCTTCCCCCTTTCAACCTAGTTTAAAGCCCTATCGATTAATCCTACCAACTCACCAGCAAGAATCCTCCTCCCTCTCTGAGACAGCCCCACTTCATCTATATCTCTCATGCCTAGTGCTGCATAAACTTCCCCATGATCAAAAGTCCAATTTTGGGTTTTTCAAACACGAAGAGGTCTATGCAGCACCTGGCCTGCTGAGACCAGATGGGGTTGAGCTAACTATGAGGGGGAAAAGGTTCCTGGGTCTAGAGTTGACGGAGCTCATTGGCAGAGCTTTAAACTAGATATGAAGGGGGAAGGGGAAAAAACTAAAGCTACCAAAAAGACTAAACAGGCTGCCCAGGGAGATGGTGGAGTCACCAACCCTGGAGGTGTTTAAAAAAAAAGTAGATCTAGCACTTGAGGCTATGGTGTAGTGGTTAGGTATGCTGGGGTGAAGGTTGGACTAGATGATCTTCAGAGGTCCCTTCCAACCCCTAACATTCTGTGATTCTGTGATTCTGTGAAAACCCAAAATGTTGCTAGCGGCACCAGTCTTTAAGCCATGCATTAACTGCATGTACTTTTCTGTCTCTTTCAGAATTCCTACCTGCTACTGAAGGGATAGAAGAGAAAATTACCAGTGCCCCTGATCCTTTGATCAACTGGCCTACTGACTTAAAGTCCTTTTGAATTCTTTTTGTACTCCTTTGTTTGATCTCATCACTGCCAGCGTGGACAACTAGCAATGGGTAGTAATCAGCAGGACACACCTTACTAGGGAGTTTTTTGGTAGTGTCCCTAATTTGAGCTCCAGGGAGGCAACAGACTTCCCTGTGGGCTGGGTCTGGGTGGCAGATAGGACCCTCTGTTCCCCTCAGAAGGGAGTCTCTAATAACAATTACCCTCCTGTTTTTCTTGGGCAGAGAAGACCTAATGCACATGGCTGACTGATTCACCCTTGACAGCCCTATGGATGAACCTCCACCTGTCTCTTCCTTTGCCTTGCTCTTGTTGTCTAGAGCCTTACACCTATTTTGCAAGGGCAACCGGGCAGGTGTACCCAGTCTGGCCTTCTTCTGCCTGGGCTTCTCCTGAGCAGTGTCAGAAGCTTCAGGGCTTACACCTTGTAGGCTTCCCACTAGTTGCTGTGGAGTGTGAGGATATGGGATGACGTGACTTGATTGCAACTTTTGAAAGTTTGTTAAATTTCAGCCTTAGTTTGTATGGGGAAAATAGAATGTTAGACACTGATTTGTAAGAGACATCGTGTAACAGCAAATCTTTATGTGATAAGAACTGCTCTCACACAATCTTGTCATCTTTGTTACCAAAACCCCCCAAACAAACCCAACATTATAAACAATAAAACAGAACATAGGTAAAAATTTTACAGATTTTTAAGCATAGATTTCAACAACTTATTCTCCGGGTAAAACATAGGCAAGAACTAAGTGACATAAATTGGATTACACACAGAGTCAAAAGTCTTCTGACCATTCATAATTTGAAGCAAAATGAAAAATACTTCATTGTGATTTTGACCAAAATCCTGTGCTGTGAAACTGATCTTGCCTTTGTCAGGCAGTTTCGCAGGGAAGGAAAATTGGCTACAAGTTTAGCTAAAAGATTTTTATTTAGAAGTATAAAAGTAAAACCAAGATATTGAAATTTTTATGTGTAGGAAGATGAAACATCATGGCTGCTGCAGCAAAAATTTGTGAATCTACATCAAAGGAAATTGCAAAGGAGTCTAATGCACCTCATACGTGAAGGAGTTAGGGGAAGTGTCAAGCACATATAATGAAGTGAGAATGAGTCTGGTTTAGTGCATACCGTAACGCACTCTTCCCTTGATTTTTGCAATGGTTTTTAAATCTTTCAGATTCTGAACATATGTTTTATTCTACTTCTTTTTTTTCCTTAACATAGTAAAATCTTGGCCTCAAGGGAGAAAATCTCACTGTCGCCAAGGGGCAGGACTATGGGAGGAGAACAGATGGAAGTGGAAGAGATGGAGGATTTAAATGTAATTCTGCCAAGTCAGTCATCGTGTGTAAGTAAGAATGTGAAACTTGCATATTAGTTTACTCTGCATCTCAGATACTGGAAATAAACTATGGGAAGACTGTGAAGGCTAATCCAATTTGTATTTTTGATTTTTTAAGAAAATCTTTTCTAGAATAACATTTCGAATCCCAGATGACTTTCCATTGTTTTCTAACCACTTAGAACAGGAGAGAAAAGGGCATGACTGCCAAATAGTGATTTTAAACAAGATTGATAGAACAGCTGAGACCTTGGAGGATACAAGAGACGTTGAGGTAGGGGCTGACAAGTAGATTGTGAAGCTTTGGAACATGTACATGACAAATAAATAAAAGATGTGGGAAGCTTTAGCAAGTACATGACAGAAGTCTGGATTATTTCCAGGGATAATACCTGAATATTGTTTTTTGTTCTTCACTTGTGTTACAACCGAAATGTCAAAAATTAAGTAACCTGATATAGTAGTTAATTTACTAACTAGCAAACATTGTGTTTTCTAATGAAAAATACATGAGGGATTCACAGGTGATAATTTTTACAAATCCCTTAACACTATGTTAATATATAAAGCAAATTTAGAGGAAATTGTGAGAAAAACTATTCCATCTGACTTTCTGATTTCTATATATTACATTTTCTGCATGCCTAGTATGCTGAGCTGGATCAGAATATATAATCTTCTCATATGACCTCGCTTGAAATATCAGATACATCAGTTATAAATAGCAAAATGAAACCAAACCATCGGTGGGTAAAAAAATCTATTCCAGATAGCATAAACAAATCTGTGACTTCAAGGAAAGTCATGCCAATTTTGATTGGCCTGTGAGATAACACTGGCCAAATCAGTGATGGAGGATGTGAGGGAGGAGTTATCTGCTACTAGATGTTTTCATTCTCTGAATTTTTAAATTTTATGTTCTTAGACTACAAGACTGAAAAAAAAATGTATATTAGTAAGAAGATATCTGCAAAAAATAAAAAGTGAGCAGTACTTGATTTTGAATTGATTACTATATCATGATTATCAAAATATCCTATGAGGTAGAAATGTTTTAAATGGCTCCAAAGTGAGAAGAGACGGGTTGTTCTCCTTTTCTTAGCTCTCTGGGGTCATATTCTTGTCTCTCTAAGCTACAGTAAGTACTTTTAAGACCGAACGTTCAAGATAGAAAAGAAGAAAGAGGTAGTTAAAGGAAGAGAGGTAAAAGATTGCAAAATCAACACAAGTAAGCCATTCTGCACTACTCTGGTACCCTTAATCAAAAAGGAAACTTTATAAATTTCTGGAGTTTGAAGTTCCTGACACTGCATGACATAAAATATTATCTCGTTTGGTTTTGCCTTTTAAATTGGCCAATCATTTATAGAATATATTAGACTGACATAATTAAAACCTGGGATTATCTAATTCTCTGTGAATCAGAAATAACAGCATTGTTCTGTATTGGGTTGGCTCAGCCGGATTTTGATGGCTGCAGGGGGGGAGCTTCATTGTGGCTTCTGCAAGAAGCT
>NW_009696306.1:1577-4575 GCF_000703405.1 Apaloderma vittatum | reverse complement strand
CTGGGGTTCCGCCCCTGGGGCAGTCGATTCCAGGTGTACTGGATACCCCTCCAGGTGAAAGCAAGCTGCGGCCTGCGCTCTGCTGCTATAGGAATAGAGAAAACACGCATTAGCAATGTCAGTTGTGGCATACCACTTAGCTGCCTTTGACTCTGGCTCATACTGAAGGTCTAACTTGTCTGGCACGGCAGCACTCATTGGTGGTGTAACCTCATTTAGGCCACGATAGTCTACAGTTAATCTCCATTCTCCCTGAGACTTTTGCACAGGCCAGATAGGACTGTTAAATGGTGAGTGAGCTTTGCTGATCACTCCTTGGCTTTCTAGTTGACGTATCAGCTTATGGATGGGAACTACAGAGTCTCGGTTGGTACGATACTGTCGTCGATGCACTGTTTTAGTAGCAATTGGTACCTGTTGGTCTTCAGTTTTCATCAGCCCTACGACACTAGACTCCTCTGAAAGTCTGGGCAAGCGAGACAGCTGATCAGTGTCCTCAATCTCTACCGCTGCTGTGCCAAAAGCCCATCGATACCCTCTTGGGTCCTTATAATACTATTTCTTGAGGAAGTCTTTGCCAAGGATGCATGGGGCATTTGGACTAGTCACTACAGGGAGCTTTTCCCACATATTCCCAGTAAGGCTCATTTCAGCCTCTAATACAGTCAGTTTTTGACAACCACACGTCACTCCAGAAATAGTAACAGTTTCAGTACCTGTATGATTCGATGGCATTAGGGTGCACTGTGCACCAGTGTCCACCAGAGCTCTATATTTTTGTGGTTCATAGAATCATAGAATGGCCTAGGCTGGAAGGGACCTTAGAGATCATTTAATCCAGCCTCCCTGCCGCCAGGGACACCACCTCTCGACTAGATGAGGCCATATGGGGACTGAACGGTTCTAATGTGCCAGGCCACCGAATCCACACAGTCCAATAAACTCCGTTGTCCCTCTCCTCCACCTGGCTGGAGGCAGGGCCCCTCTAATTTTGAGTTTATTCATGGGGTTTACATGATTTACAGGATTGGTATTAACTACATTTACAACCTGATTATTCCTTCTCGTGGCAGATTGTTGCTTTCTATTTGTGTTTCGCAACTTGGATACTCGTTTCCGTAGAGCAGAAGTAGGTTTTTTCATCCCATCTTCTCATGTCTTCACCATATCTGCGTAGGAAAATCCACAAGTCATTCCGTGACAAGTTGCCATCATTTTTAGTTGATCTTGAAGGTCTGTGTCTTCTAACAGCATCAACGCGGCTCCATTGAGGTCTGTCATCTCTCTTGGACAATGTATCAATCAGCTCCTTCAATGATTGATTGGTCTTCTCAAATGATTCACTGTTTTTCTCAATTGCTTGATTGATTTCCACAATTGATTCATTGGTTTTCTCCATTGCTATCTCAATCGCTTTCTCAATCGATTTCTCTAGTGATCTGTTGTTTTCCTCAATTACTTTTTCCATGGCAGCAATGTGAGCTTGCTGGGAACTAGCAGTACTGCCTTCATACTGTCGTGCTTTGTTGGCCACTTCACTCACTGTTGGTGTCTGACCATGTGATGCCCAGATCATTGTTGGCAAGGTGTGCTTATACATTGATGGAGCACTCCTCACAAGCACCTGAATAACGGATTTGTGACAGGGCATTTCATCGGGGTTTAAAATTGTTTGTGGATCGCTGTTAATCACCTCTCTCACTGCCACGTCTCTCAGGAGCTTGATACCTTTTTCCATGCTGGTCCAGTTGGGTGTGTGGATGGGAAGTTCACCCTTATGGGTATACTGGCTCTTAATAGCTGTCAAAAGTCATCTCCAGTGGCTGAGACTGTTTTCATCTTTCACAAGTTCCGAGTCGACACCTGCATTATCAGTCAGGGACCCCAGCTGTTTGGCTTCTTTATCGTTCAGATCAATGGTATCAGCCCCTTTTTCCCAGTGTCGGAATAACCACCTGTAATCACCTGTAATATGATTCCCCCTCACAATGCCCAAAGTCCTTTCTCATATCTCACACCTCCCTCAGAGTTAAAGGTTTGGCAGCTGCCTCCGATTCTGGCTCCGAACCATTTGATGACTTTGGTTTGGAAGGACCCTCTCCTGGTTCAGAATCATCTGGTGTTGGGTGATTTGTCTTTGTTAGATGTTTCTTCCCAGTTACAGAGGTACCAGATTTGCCGTTCAGGGAACCAGCTTTCCTATCTGAGTCTGCATCTGACTCATCTGATGGTGCTACTTTAGAGGGACCTTGTCCTGGATCTGTGTTATCTGTTTATAGGGCAGCTGACTTTTTCCAATGTTTCTTTCTAGTCACAGGATTGACTTTTGCTGATACACGCTGAGTGCGAAAGGACACAGTGATGCTTAGTGACTTGCAAAAAATTCCTGTGGAAACGCCACATTGCCAAGAGATTCATGGACTAACATCAGAATCAATAACAATTCAATCTTTCGATCAAAATAACTGCATTCACAATCACAATCCTCAAAACCTGGTAGACTCAGAGTAGCAAACAAATGAGTATAATTTCCTAAGGTGAAATTGAAAGTATAATTAGAAATAAAATTCATCATTGTGTTCTTAAGGTATTCAGGTATGCCAATCACCCAAAATATTGCAGAATACACTGACATTAAAAAACCCAGCACAGTGACAAATCTCATCATGTAACCAGACCAGGTAAACCACAGAAGGATATACCAAAACCCACTCAAGAGTTTGGACAAAATTCAGACACCTAATGAGGAACATATATTTAAAAGGACATGACGTATCATTTCGCTGACCAGTAACATGATGTGAGCTGTCCAGTTTTCTTTTCTAACCCTTCAGAATTTTCAAAGAAAAGATCTGATACGCTCTCAATTGCACCGGATGGAATTTAAACTATGCGGGCAGTATATCAGAGCCCAGTTGTATCTACATAGCTGGTAAAATATTCTGAGCCTGATTGGTGTTTGTTTCTTTGCCCCATGTTGCGCGCCACTAAATCTGCG
>NW_009696306.1:0-1325 GCF_000703405.1 Apaloderma vittatum | reverse complement strand
TGCTGCAGAGCAGGAGGCACTGGGGAAGCCCCAGGCTCAGCAGCGGTGGGAGCCGGATACAGGGAGTTGGATTCAGAAACTCAGGATCTGGATCTAAAGCAGGAGGTCAGGAGGTCAGATGGTCCCCTTTTGGACACCGGCCATTGAAGAAGAGCAAGAACAAGAGAGATCTTAATCCCTGTGATCCCTCGGCTTTATACTGTATATGACATATACGGAATACTTTTGTTGGTGACCAGTCCTGTCTGTTCCTCACCAGAGGTGCAACCTTTTTACTTCCTTGTGACCCCTCTTACTACCCGGCACCCCCAGTGTGGCACACGAGAGCCAGCAGTGGCCTTGGTCACGATAGGAATAAGTATAAGCAAGAGCCTTTCTGCATCCCAGTCCCAGGCAGTAACTGTAAACATCAGGTGTTATCACTGCCAGTAGCAGACACTGTCTGCAGAAACATGCTGCTGACTTCAGAAAGTGCAGCCTTTTAGAAGAGACTAAACTGGAAAGTAAAAATCACTAAATAGGACTGAGTTTTTAGCTAAACCCAGGACATTGCTAGTTAGAGTTTCATACAGGATATAAAACTGGAGCGATTAATTTCTCTTGGAGGGCTGGGTGATTTGAGTTTTCATACCCTGCCTCCCTGATGAATCACAGAATGTCAGGTGTTGGAAGGGACCTCAAAAGATCATCTAGTCCAACTCCCTTGACAAAACAGGATCACCTACAATAGGTCACACAGGTCACACATCTAGGTGGTTTTGGAATGTCTCCAGAGGAGACTCCACGACCTCCCTGGGCAGCCTGTGCCAGTGCTCTGTCATCCTCACAGTGAAGAAGCTTTTTGTAATTTTTTTTGCGGAACCTCCTGTGTTCCAGCTTGTATCAGCTGGCCCTTGTCCTGTCATTTGACATCCCTGAAAAGAGCCTAGCACGCTCCTCCTGACACTCACCCTCTCCACTGGACTCTTTCAAGCAGTTCACTGTCTCTCTTGAACTGAGAGGCCCAGAATTGGACACAATATTCCACATGTGGCCTCACCAGGGCAGAGTAGAGGGGCAGGAGGACCTCTCTCGACCTACTAGCCACCTCCCCTTCTAATACAACTCCAGGATGCCATTGGGCTTGGCCACGAGGGCACATTGCTGGCTCATGGTCATCCTGCTGTCCACCAGAACCCCCAGGTCTCTCTCTCCCGCACTGCTCTCCAACAGGTTGGCCCCCAACCTATACTGGTACATGGGGTTGTTCTTTGCCAGATGCAAGACTCTACGCTTACCCTTGTTGAATTTCATGAGATTTCTCTCTGCCCAGCCCTCTAGCCTGT
>NW_009696305.1:0-515 GCF_000703405.1 Apaloderma vittatum | reverse complement strand
CAGCTCCAACTATGCTTTCCTTAGTTATGGCAAGTTTGCTTTTGGCCTCTATGAATTCATTCTATGAAAACCTTGTTAATGTCAACTTTACCATCAGCTGGTTACCTTAGAGAAAGCTCAAACTAAGCACATCTTCCCCCACATATTAACAGAGCACAAACCAGCCTTTGCTAGAAAATTCACGGCAGCAAGTTAGCACATTTCTTCTCCCAGCTACTCCCAAACGGACTATAATCAGAGCGCTACCTTTGTTCCCCGTGGCTCTGTGGATGAAAGGGGTGAAGAGCCCTGGCAGCTTCCAGAATTTACCTTCTCCCCAGAAGAGGTCTGGTTTGTGAGAGCGGTGGATTCCTTAGGTGTCGAACTTCCAGAGGCTGTGCTTTCTCGGTCTGATCGCTCAATCATTCTGTCTAGGACCCAGCCAGCAAAAGGGGATAATGCAAGTGGCGTTAGGCATCCCTCCAAGATATCCTAGAGAGAAAGTATTTTGTAAATATGAAACAGATCAAGCAAGC
>NW_009696304.1:0-4070 GCF_000703405.1 Apaloderma vittatum | reverse complement strand
CCCTAACATTCTGTGATTCTGTGATATACTCACTTCATTATAGAAAATGAGATGTTTGCTGAGCAAAGCTGCAGCATCATGTAGCTCAAGGCATATTTACCTTACTTTTCTTGTGAGGATGGAAGGGCTTGAAGAAACTTAGTGGAATGATGCATCCCTAAATAAAACATTTGTGTGTCTGTCTTCTCTGAGCATTCACGACTACAAGTACAGGCTGATGAGTGAGAGCAAGGTTGCGTTCCGAATGCTCTCCCAGTTTGTCTCCTTAGTTAATTTACTAGTTGTAAACTGCAGCAGAAGAAATCCTTTTTTACAAGTGCAGCTTCATAGCTGTCATGCTAGCTCACTGCCATTATTCAGCACTTTCTAGTGGGGTTAACCTCAACACACTACTCTGGTGTCCAGACCCTTGCCTAAATGAATAAAAATCCATCCTTGCCCTTTCCAAAGGTGATTCAGATTTTGCCATTGCTGAGGAGGAGTTTCATTATTGGCCACCACACTACTGTTTTCAGTATTCACCCTCAGAGCCTGCTATGGAATATGAGCGTTCCTGTGCCACCCACATGTGGCCTCTCCTGTCCCTTCTCCCAGCCCTCCCCATGGGACAGCTGGAGCTGGATCTGTTGACCTGGTGATTGTATTAGGCCTTTTCTTCAATTAAGTGAACTTCAAGACTAACGACATGCCCAGCCAGTAGTCTTACAGTCAGATAAGTTATTTCTCAGAACCCATACTCGTATAATTGAGATCAGCGTCTGGCCTAGTTGGACTTAGGGCTGTTCAGAATGAGCTCTGGTAGGAGCTGGATTTGGAGGAGTGAGCAGCAGTTCTGACTGTGCCAGGCACGCATGAATTCCTTCGTACTTCACCTCAGGCAGCCCAGCACACTTGCCACTTCATCAGGCTTTGAATGGACTCTGCAGCATGGGCTGCTGTGGGCAGATGTCTCGCAAACCTTGCTCAAGAGCCCATTGACAGTGTGGATTCATGTCAAACAGCAATCCTCTTCAGTCAAAATCCCTCTTTGCTACTTAGATACTGAGCTGATAAAAACAATTGAATTGAAGAAGAGTTATTTTATTTAATGACACTTCATCTCTCCCAACACAAATAGAAATTATAGATTTTATTGCTCCTTTCGGCTTGTATCTGTGTTTACATTTTCATATTTCTTACTATGTGCATGGATCTAGAATGAAAGGCTTGATGAACCTAAATTTCTCAGGATGTCCCGTTAAACAGGCAATCTTACACTGCTCGGTTGAGCCTTTAAATTTTGCAACCTCATCATTATTATCCTTCCTTCCAGTGTTCCTCCTGAAGCGCTCCCTGTACAGTGGGCTCCTTGTAAGAACATTCAATTTCGTTCTCACAAAGGGTCTTACCAGTAAATTGAGCTAGAGGATTATACATGAGCTTTTATTTCCCTTGTGAAGCCTGAGTCTCTGGGAAATGCAATCGAGTACACTGTGCTCCTCAGAAAAATGGCAAACCTGGCAAATTTTACTTACACTGAAAAATAGAAACGTGGTTTTTCTCTCCCAGTATATGAGAACTGAGAGTTTAATACTCATTGTCAGGAAGAGAGAAACTTGCTATGCCATCAAATCATTCCTCCCAAGCCATCTGTCTGAGTATTGATCCCTTGTTCCTGAGTAAGTAAACGATGGGGTTGATCATAATTATTCTGGGACATCTCATTCCAGCGACTGGATCGATAGTCTCTCTCATGGCCTCCTGCTGTGTGTTCCTGCCGTGCCTCGGCACCTCTGCATCACCTGCTGTGCATCAGGAGCCCAGTGAAATCATTTGCCATGGTGGCGAGAATGCTGTCAGCCACTTCACACTCATTTAGGTCTCAGCCAGGATGCGACCTGAAGCCTTGGATGTGCAGCATTTGTAACAAACGTCAGCGTTAGCTTCACGTTGTCCCACACGTTAAGACTGGAAAATTTCCCCTTGGTGTCACGTTAAGTCAGGCACGATGCCTATAGGATGCTTGTCACAAAGCGGCCTTTGAGCAGAAATAGCAATAAACATCCAAGTTCTCCTTTTCACACGGAGGCTCAGAGTCATCCTGCCAGCGAGCAGCAAGGGCAGGGGCTGGCTGAGGGGTGCTGAGCCGAGCGGAGCCCGGCCGGCTACGTGGGGCCCGCGGGTGCAGCGAGCGGGGCAGGCCAGAGGCGGGCACCCAGGGGGAGCCAGATCCTCTCGGCACTTCGTGGGCAAGCCAGGACGTCAGTCCACGGGTCAGGGTCAGGTGCGGTGATGGCAACTGAGGTTAGACACAGTCCGGTGTTTGCCAGGCAGGTCCATCGGGACAGGGCAGGTTTAAGGCGAAGCTGGGAAGTCGATCCATGGTCAGGCCCCCGTCACTGGGGCCCAGCTCTGGCAGAGTGAGAAACAGCTTCCAGCGTCGCTCAGGCAGGGGCTGAAGGCCCAGGTGTGAGCTCAAACGGGGCTCCTGGTCCTGTGGGCACAGTTGTGCCTGGAAGCTGCAGGTGAGGCTAAATCTTAAATTATTTCTGAATCTTACTGATAGATAAGGCCAGCTGCATGCTTGTTATGTACAGACCCTGGTAATTCAAAAATTGTCAAAAAAGAATGTGATTTTCTTTGCAGCGTCTTACGTTTATCAGGGGTGTGGTTTCTTCTTTCTATTTTTATACTGCTTTGGTAATACAAATGTGGTTATAAAGAAATCAACTATATTTGCTATAAATTTCTGTTATATCTAGTATAGCTATATTCCCATGAAAGTTTGTATTAGGTAACTGCTGAGGCCTCCCACCAGTTTCAAGGGTTTTAGCACACTTAGACACCTGGAAACTAAGAAATATTTGGTTCTCCCCTTGAAGCGTGAATGCAGAAGCTTGTAATGGTAGTGCAGAAGAATGCTTTATCATAGACTGGCCTAGGCTGGAAGGGACCTCAGAGATCATTTAATCCAACTTCCCTGTCATGGGCAGGGGATGCCTCTGAACTGGATTGTCATAAATAAAATTTAAAAACGCATCCTGCCCCACACTCTTCATCATCGTCACTTGAAAGAAAAGCTGCATTCTTAGATCATAGCTTGGAGCCTGAAAGAAATAGGCCACAATAAGATTTTGTTCTGAGGAAAGGATGTCTGGTAGAAATTTGATCTGCCAGCACTTTGATCGTATGTTAACAACAATGAATAAGAAGCCTGCACCCTGGATTTTTTGTCTGCATTGGTTTCATGCATGCGTTCAGGACTTCTGGTCTCGTTAAAAAGAGGCCCTGTGTTTTTTTGGTGTCCATCCCTTCCAACTCATGATCTCAAACACAACTATACCTAGCTGCTTCTGTAAGGCCTTGGGTAGGAGTGAAGTTTAACTTCAGAGAACGGAAATACCAGTGACAATCTGCTAAGGAAGCGCACAGGACAGCGACTGGTTCAGCTTACACTGAAACAGCTACTGTTCTAACTGTATTTCCCCTGCAGACATACGTGTCTCACAGCATTCGTCAGCTTTCTTACTAATGTGTGCTGGGCTGGGGCAGACAAAGCTGTCAGCAGCACCTCACAGTAGGCAGTTTTCTGCCCGCTCTCCAGTCCGCCCAGGTACTCAGAGCGGGCTTCAGGGAACAGGTCTCCTGCGGTATAATCCTGCCTGCGCAGAGCTAGTACTCCAACTGCAGCACACGCCTTTAGCTCGGATTGATTTCTGTGAAATAAAAGGGAAGGGCAGAAGCCTGTGTTTCTCTTTCTCTGAAATGAACCATTATGGCCATCTCCTGTTGCTCAGCAATCATCTTGCAGACAAGTGTCAAGTCTGGTTCATGCAGCTCTTCCCAGGAACAGTGACGAGTCGGCCAGCTGTCAAAGACTGGCAAAGCCTGCCCTGAAGCCGTAGACAGCTTCCCTGCAAATGCACCTCACCTTCCCATGGGGTGGGGATTCACACAACACCATGGGAATGTTGGATTTTTGTCAGATGCTCCCTAAATGACACAATCCCATAACCTCCTTCCTACATCAGACTGCTGCTTGCTATCCCATGTGAATGTTGGACCTTGATAGGCTGGAGAAATGGGCCAGT
>NW_009696303.1:19878-55747 GCF_000703405.1 Apaloderma vittatum | reverse complement strand
TTATTATTTTTTTTTATTTGGAGTATATAATCTGCACTGTAATTCTGTGCATGCAGTGCAACTGATGGGGTAGTTACTGGAGCTGTAATTGTGAGACTGGTGTTGGCTGTGGTGTGTGGGGGCAGAGAGGGCAAGGTTTGCATGCCTGAGCTCACAAACAGAATGTGCTATTATATAACTGTGCTGAGGGGATGTAGTCCACAAATTGTATTTAATCCTGCTTCTGATACTGTAGCTCTTCTTAACTGCTTTCATCAGTGACATTGCAGTTGGTGTCATAATGCAGAAGTGTGAGGCTACGATCCTTAGCAGTTTGCTCTAGCAAAAGGCTGGAATTCCCTTTGGTAGCCTCAAAAAATAAAACTAAGAAAATCAGGATGGTGGTTATGTCCTCTGTGGAGGAGCAAACTTGTCAGGACCACGAGAATTGTGAAAGTGTCTCAGGACCAAGACTTTGGACAAGAATGGTTGAAGGGGCTTTAAGCATAGAAGGGATACAGATAAAACTTCTGTGCTAACGTCCAATGTGGGAAATAGGATATGGGATATTGAAGTCCACTAAAAATCCTTTCATAACTTGAAGAAATAAAATTTGCTGCTTTTGTGTCAGAACTCTACCCAACCAAGATTTTTTCCCTGCACCCTCCTTTGACTGAATGCATATACACGTATGCTCTTTTTTTTTTTTTTTTTAAACTTTTTTTCCTTTTAGATATGAACTTTTATTAGGGGCTTTTTGCCAGAAAGATTTGCCTCATACCCCCTGTGGTTTGTCTGAGGTGGGCTTCTCAGGCTTGCAAATAAGTAGAACAGCAGTTGCAAGCCATTAAATTTTCCAGTGCTCTTGAGGAGAATGAGATTGGACTCTAAATTTAAAGGCAAGTTTGGGGAATTCTTTGCTTTGAATCCTTTGAGGTAGCATGTGCTACCTAAGATTCTTCAAGCCAAGATTAAGAAATGTAAATGTAAAGATATGTGTATCCTGTATATATAGACAAACATGCAAACTAAATGTGTCAGTGGCATGCTGTACTATAAATAAGAAAATACTTTAACCTTTCATTAGAGCAGCTGTTTCCTTGCACTTGATGAAACATCTGCTTGACTGATTTAAGGATTTATTTTGGGACCCTGCTGATATTTGGAGAAATCCTTTGTTTGAAAATATTCCTCCTGTGTTTTACAGATACTTCATAGTATGTCCTGTAAAATTATTAGTTCATCTTGATATGCCTCTTGTATTTCACCTGATCTAGTTGAGAGGCGTCCCTGCCCATGACAGGGAGGTTGGATTAGATGATCTCTAAGGTCCCTTCCAGCCTAGGCCATTCTATGATAGTAAGACTAAGAAATGCTCTTCAGCACTATTAAGTTCTCCATTTTTGGGAGCTGAGGAGAAAGAAGGAACTAACATTTTCTCACTGTTTTTTGGTTGGTTTTTTTAAAAAATTTTTCACCTGTTGCTTATATCAGTTTTACATTGTATATTAACTGCAGTCAAATTTTCCAGGAAGCCAAGATAGTTTTGGTTATTTCTGTGATATTCTTCAGCTTTCTGTATTCACTTTAGTGTGCCTGGTAATCTGAGAGCTCAGCAGTGAGAAGAAATGTTATGCTAGTTGAAGTAGTTCTATATTAATGCTCTGTCCTAATCATATTTTAAGTGCTGAGCAGGACTAATTTTCTGTGGTTTTTTTTTTTTTTTAAATCATCTTCTTGTAGGATCTGAATCAGACATTTCTAGGGAGCTGATGGTTTGATGTTTTATCTAGGAAAGTAGTATGATCTTTGAAATAGGTAATGCCCACCACAGAGAAACGACACACAAATGAAGTAGAAGAAATCCTTAGATAACCTGCATAAAATCGGAGTTGGAGGACAGCTGGTGAAGCAGCTCCTGGCCGCTAGTGCCTACAGCAGGTGCTGCTGCAGAATATTGGGGATTGGTTTGTTTGTTTTCTAAACAGGCAGCCCATTCCCGAGTAAAACAACAGTTTGTGACGCAGTCTGAATCTCCTAAATTTTTGGCAGTATGTTGGTGTTGTAATGAGATGCATTAACGCTTAAAGGATAATTAAAGATAATGAGTTATAGAGAAAGAGGAATGAAGTGCAGTACACCGCGCCTCTGAAAGCCGAAGTGTGGCAAGCTGACTTTTGATGAAAAGAATTTGTTTTCTACACAGGCACTTTTATGGTCTCATCTGAATACGTACATAGTAACTGATGTGATGCCATATTGCAAACTGCTGGTTAAATAGGAGAAATCCAGTTTTAGTAGAGAAATTGTGACTCTGCATAAGGGCCTAATGTAAAGGACGTAGCTGAGAGGAGGAGAAAACCAGCTCAGGAAGAGCTTGTTATTAGAATCATTATGGATCATTAGGTTTCCTGCTTCGTTTAATGACAAAGGTACATGTAAAGGGATCTTGCTGCTAGATTGTTGGTGATATAAGTTTAAAAAATGCTCTTGATGTAGAGAGAAAGAAGTGTTACACAGAAATGTTTTGAGGATTTCAGAAGCCATGGGCCCGGACATGGAGGAGATCTGAAACATCTTTGTGGTGCAGAATACTTTTTTCTGTCTAGCCTCCTTTCCTTGGAAGGGGTGGAGGAATAGGATGGGATGAAATTTGGAGCCTTATGCTTTAGAACATTACAGCTGAAATGTCAGTTATAAGCTTGGAGGCTGAATAATTTAAAGGGTCAAAATAGTGAAGGGTATGAAGCAACTGGACAAACAGCACGGTGTGATTGTGAAAAAGGTGCATGTGCTGTTGGGACACAATCGCAGAAGATGTTTCCAGTAGACAGAGGAGATTACTAGTGGTGCTATACAGGCATCTGGTGAGACATCATTCAGTATGCTTCAGAAATACTCAGCTGTTCTGTGGAGAAAAGAAAAATTGAAATGCACAGAGACACTATCCTAGGATAAATGGGGAAATGGGTATCTCACTGGAGAAAGCTTGAAGCGCTTGTCTTGGGTAGTCCAGCTAAAGAAACCACATGTGTAAGTGTTGTCTATACATACGCGGGTGGAGACAGCTAAGAGGAGGGAAACTACTTAAACTCAAAGATGACATAAGAAAAACAAGTGTCAGACTATGTTGTCTGACCATTGCTCAATATGTGCATAACATTTCAAATTTGTAATTCATTACAATAGTCAGGTTTTTGGAATAAGCATGAATATGAGAACTTGGTCTGCTTTTTCTCCTAAGTCTTGGTGAGATTTGGAAATAACTCCTTAATCATTCTGGAAATACCAAAGAAAGTGGAATTTGAGTGTTTACTGCCAGGTGTGTTCTGAATTTTATGAATAATTGTCTTTGACTAAACAGCATTCATGCAGCTTCTCTCCTTTAAGTTTGGAGGGTTTGTAATGATTTCCTGGGGTGCAGTGATGCTCTTACAATGGCTTTGGTGATTTCTCAGAGACTGCTACCACTTGGCTTCTTTCCTGGGCTAATGGCAGAACTCCTGTTTTCTGAAGGGCGTTAGCAGGAGGACGGGAAGGGGAACCTAGTCCTTTTATGGTTACTCTTTTTATCCTTGCTGCACTTCAAAACAGAGACTGAGTTGCTTTTAGGAGGGGTCATTTTCTTCATTGACCTTGAAACGAGCAGGATGATAGACACTGTAATTTGGATACCTCCTGCTCAAAGATGGATGGGGTGAATCCAAGCCGAAGCATTCCAAAGAGAGTAAGCAATTTGTCTGGAGAGCTTCTGAAATAAGTGACGAGCAGGTAACTGGGGCAGGATCGTCATGTTCAGTGCGTCTGATGTGCTGAGAATTCTGACCCTGAAGGAGTCTTGAAAACTTGGGCATTGCTGTAAATTTTTCTTTTTTGCGTTCGATCTAAAAAAAAGTTTACGCAACTCCAGCAAGGAGAGCTTTGTTGCAGTTTAACTTCAAGTGAGAGCTGCAGTTTGAAAGTGTGATTTGGGGAAAAAAAAGTATCCAAGCAGTTACCGTGCTAAAGTCTAGCTAAAAGTGGATGCAATTTAGGCTTGTAGGCCAAAGCACAAAAGCAGCTGGACTGCTGCTTGCCATGGGCATTGGTAAATGCTAGTTACCCAGACACATGTTGTGTCCTTGCTAGCAGTTGCTTGAGGAACCAAACTTCAGTGTCTTTTGCATTGTGAGTAATGTCCTAGTGAGCTCTTTATACAGGTTATTTTAATGCTTTGTGAAAAGCAATTACACTCAGTAACTTACAAATAGAAGAGAGGAAAATTACAGCTTGAAGATGTTGATGGTTAGATAGAGGAAATGGGTGACAGAAAAACTGTGATGTGTTGTTACTACTGTGTTGCACGTGGATCTCAGTTGCTTTGCTTGTAGTGAAAGACAGTGACAGAACAAAGTTTTGGGTTCGGAAGACTGGCAGAGACATTTAATTTCTGTGGCGGCTGGGACTGAGGACAGATGCTGCCTCGCTCCCGGGTGTTTTGTAGGAGATGCAGTGGGGGAGAGCTCGGCTGACAAATATCATACTGGAGGGAGTGTGCCAGGGCTTTGACTGAGGCTCACAGGCTATTCAGGTGCAGATTTTGATACTTTTAGTTTCGGTTTGTATTTTAACTCTTCATCCAAGAAGATACATTGCTATTGTATCTTGGCTGTATTTTTTTTAGGCTCTGCTGAAAGCTTTCTTTTAGTGCCACAGTTGATTCAGTCACTGCCTACCAATATCTTCTGGTGTTTATCATCAAAAATGCCAGCTGTTAGAATTTAATCTTCTTGGATTATGTGTAAACAAACAAACGAAATTATTGACCTCTTTGATCCTATTTTAACACCATCTTAAATTGTTTTCTCCAATCGCTTTGAATCAGTCTTGTTCTAAAACCAATGGCAACTTTTTATTAACTTTAAAAATATATATGTAATTGAAGGCTTCTCTGGATACTTCTGTAATACTGAATTTTAAATATTTTTTACAGATAAATTTGCGCCTCATTTTGGTAAGCGGGAAAACGAAAGAGTTCCTATTTTCACCGAATGACTCTGCTGCAGATATTGCAAAACATGTGTATGACAACTGGCCGATGGGTGAGTATCTGTGTAGCTTTGGGTTTTTAACTGGCGAGCTGGAAGCTTCCCTGAATTTTCAGACTGAAATGTCAATAAACTGACCTCTGTTTGCAACATTCTAATTAAGTATGTTTATTGTGTATCCAGGCATAGGTTTATATGGAAATACAATTGTGTGTTTGCCTTCTTTTTCCCTTCAACTGGGCAGATTTTTTTAGGTATCTGGATTATTTTTCACTTTATTTCTAAAATTTACTTTCCCAAACTGAAGTACTTCATTTCCCATCTTGAGACACTTTTCTTGACTGATCTTGTTAGAAGATCTAGTGAGTGTGAGGAAATGTTGGAGATATAAAACCTCTTATGTTAGGACAGCTAATATAAAACATGGCATGTCACAGGAACGCATTAGTGAAATTGAGTCTTCAGTACTTCTTCCTTACTGCTTTATCTTGGAAAGGATCTGTAATAATGATGTTTTCCCAGGAAAAAGTCAAATATAAAAGAACATTTTAAGACACATTAAAAGACTGAGGGAAACTGAGGTTGTTTGTATTTGGTATTATGCAGGAATACTGGCTTTGGAAAACAGAATCAAAACCCTAAGATGTTTATTCACATATGTGAATAGTTCCACGGTGACAAAGTGCTTCTGTTCTTCCTGACTATGATTTCATGGGAAATAGCCAAAACACAGACATAGCATTACATATCATGAAAGAAAATGCTTCTTTAGGTACAGAACTTTATTTGGGTTCCTATTTTGATGTCAAAAAAGACTACTATTTACACAAACTGAACCAGTGTGGTATCTGTTTCTGTGGTGCCTTTGTCCAAGTAGTATGGTGCATGATAATTCATGCCAAAATATTAGTGTTGATAATCCAGATTTTAGGCCTTAAACTGGTCTTTGACGTCAGGAAGAACAGGATTTCAGTGGACTTGTTCAGTCTTTGTTTTGCTGGGATGCAGCGTTATGTATTTAGCAAAATATGTAATGATTGAGGAAATTTTTAGTCCTCTGAAAAAGTAGATATAAAACACTTGTACACTAAGAAATACGGTTGATGTAGCATCTGTGTAGTAGCTATTGTACATATTTTAATGTGTACCTACAACAAAGTTGTCGTGACCAAATGTTCTTTGTGGACCTTTATCTAAATTAGTAAAGGCAGAAGTTTATTTTTAATTTTCTTACTCAAGTTTATTCCTGAACATGTGGTCTAATGTTGCATCTTGCAAAGAGCTTGGAGGTTGCAGATTCTGAGTTCAGAGTTGGGAAGAAACCCAGCCTTGCAAGTCTCTTTCCTAAAGAAAAAGAAAAGTAGAACTGGTCATGGAAGCCTCAGCTGAAATGCCTGCTGTCCTGAGGGAGTGTTCTAGATCTCGATAAATATTTAATTGCCCGTGCAAAGAAGAATAGTGTTGATTTAAAAGACTGAGAAAAAAATTACTTCAGATTTTCCACTAATATTTCACAAGTATTAGCCCACTAGCTGTTTTCAGACTGAGAGTGCTGCTCTTTGCCACAGGACTGAGAAACCTTGATGAAGACTAAAGTTTCCTTGAAACAGAGGTGATATGAAACGATTGTTTTTACCACTGATTTGACTTGTTATGATCTTGTCATAAAATATCTTCAATGACATGCTGACAAGATTAAGGCAAACGTCTCCTCCCTTCATTTGGCAATACAATTGGTTATTATCAATCTCTTGACTTGTAGTGAAAAATGTCAAATTTATATCAATGTATATCATCTAGGCAGGTTACCTATTCTCCTCCCTCCCCCCATTTTCTTCAAAATTAACATTTTGTTGTACAGCAGTTATCTGCTGAACTTTAAAAAAAAGAAAAAAGATGGGAAATATTTTCTCCTTGGGTCATTTAGTCATCAGTGGAAATTAAAATCTGAAATCATGTCAGAAAGAAATGCTTCAGACTGCCAGCCAAGAAGTAAAAATTAAAAGAATGGGTAAGTTGGCAGCTTAACAATGAGCAAACACCTGTGCCAAACTATAGTCTGTCTTCTGGTTGCTGTTGTATGTCATTATGGCACTGTAAACTGGCTGAACTTCTCTTTACAGCCCTACTGTAGTGGGGTAAAAAAAAAGAATAAATAAAAATTTGATATCTTCTAAGAAAAAATTGTTTATCCTAGCAGTGTGAGATTTCAGATCCTTAACGTAGCGCCCTTTGCAGCATAGCAAAAAGGCCACGTGCTTGAATTGCAAGACAATTAAATCAAACCTTGAGTGGTAACACTTGAAATTCAGATAACTTTGGTTGCTTAATTTGATCTAACCTTATAAACAAGGCACATGGCAGCGCCTGGGGATATCGCAGCCTCTGCTGTCGATGCCGGCCCTGCCTGCTCCGTGTTCGGGGGCTGCGAAGGCTCCAGCTGCCTGCGCGTCCCTGCCTGCTTGCTTTTTTGCCCCAGATGCCTCTCCCAGCACTCTCTGCAGCCGTGCCTTTTGTTTTAAATGCTTCCCCTTCTCCCCTTTTCAGTTCTTCTCCTTTTGTGGTGCCAGTTGCTACTGCCCATATGTTAATTGTATGTTTCGAGCGAACAGGTTGGTTTCTGTTGCTTGTCGTGCTCCCTTGCTGAATATTCATTTTGGCCTATAAACACTACAAAAGCAGAAAGGGAGAACATTTGTGAACAGCTGTTGCCTGATACCTGGTCAGCTGAGAAACAGAAGACACTGTGACCCAGAGAGCCCATTTAAATTCAGCACGTCGAGGTTTTCTGATATTTGTTCTGAAAGCAAAGTGCATGTTTCTCTGTTGTTCACGTTATGACAGGGGTTGGTTAAAAGAGAACGAGAAGATCATTTAAGCTTATAAACTATTTATGATGGTTTAAGCGTTATAGGAAACACATTATAGGAAAACGCGCGCTTGCTCTTCCCGGATTGCTGTTTGCCACATAAAAACATCCATGGATTGTCCTTTGGAAGAAGTTCCTTAAAATGTGCCGGTCAGTGTCTGCTCTGTGAGAACCCTCTGTTCAGGCTCTCCGCAGTCACCGTCCGGGGCTGCTCAGGTCACTGCCCCCTCCGGACATTTACCCGGTTGGATCTGGCCGTCATTGAACACCGCGGAGCAGCCCGTGGAGCCATTCTCAGCACTGCCATCCGAGAATCCTATTTGGGATGATCCGTCACAGGCGCTTTGGCTGCGGGCACGTTGCTGGAGAATGGCTCCAGCGAGACAGTTCACTCGTGAGGAGGAGCGTGGCTTGAGAACCTTCTGAACTGGAAGAAATGAAAGCAATTTTAGCCGAGCAGGTGTTAATGCATCAGGAAGTAATTCGCATTTATTATTTTGTGAAGGACTTGTATATGTCCTAAATAACTCACTTCACAGATTGCCTGAGATTGTAATATTTATACTTGCAGGTGTAAAATCATGTGTTTCAATGCCCAGTACAAAAGAAAAAAAATTAAAAATTAAGATTAAGTTTCAGGAGTGCTAGCTTTGAATTATCTTCCTGTATCTTCAGCCTCTGCTCTCTCTTTAGTATTTCATGCAAAAGAGTCCTGTTCTTAGTTTTCTTCTGGGGTAAAGGTGAGAGAATAACAAAAGATGCTTTTATTGTAGTGTAACTGTGAAAATTTTCTCACTTCTTTTCAGATTGGGAGGAGGAACAAGTGAGCAGTCCAAACATCTTGCGGCTTATTTATCAAGGGAGGTTTCTTCATGGCAATGTGACACTAGGAGGTATGAAAATAATTTTCTTCCATGTTACAGCCAGGCAGAGAGCATAGTTATTCACAATGCAGTACACGCTACTTTACTGTTCAAAGTCACAGCACAGCTTCCCATATACCATGTTTCCTCTGCACAGAGTGACATTGTATTTAATGTGTATTTTTCCATCTTGTTACCACTAGTTAAACTGTGGGCGGTACCACCTGGTAAACCAGGTCTCCCTTTGCATAAAGGAACAGTAATACTGCTTTTATTTGTTGTCTTTCTGACTGGAATACTTTGTTCCACCTCTCTTGCCCTGCACTTGCAGAGTAAGCTTCTTCATAAATGTCTTAAGTATTTTAAAGCGTTTGATAAAGATTATGACAGTTGTTTAAGCAATACTTTAAATCTTAGTGCAATGAAAGACGACACACTTTGAATGAGAATGAGGGGAAGCATTCTTGCTGTCCAGTGCTCTCCCAGGGATACAATTGCATAGTTATGTGAAAACAAAAGTAAATGGCTTCACTTCATTTGCTAAGGAAATGCAATTCAACTGTGCCCCCTTGTGGCAAGTTTTTCCCCACAATTACATATTTTGATGAGTATCTTTGATAGAGATGTAACACAAATTTGTAATGGTAATCTTGCCTTTTGTAGATCAGAGTTGTCAGTGTGAATATCAACCACATCAATGGCTGAACAACATGAGACTCGCTTCTCTGTGTCAGTTTAAAAATTAGTTGATACTCCTATATGTTCAGATTGTTCATGCATTTGGCACTCTAGTGCAATACAGAGAGGAGACTATAATACAAAAGAAAACCACTAAGATGAACCTGGAAAGAATATTCCTGGACTGCTTATGGTGGTCTTTCTGTGAAGAAGTGACTGGGATGGTAAAGACATTGATTTGCTTTCTGCCATTACCGATGTTGACTGTTGTACTTCTAGAATAGATTTAATCTCCATGTAGATCAATTTTTAATGCTGCTATATATACAAACATTATCAGTTCAGCTGGGAGAACTCTTACATTTTTATGCACTCTTTAATTTGTGCTCTTACCAGGTGCCACAGAGTACAGCTAGTAGCAGTTGGAATAGGGTAGAAACGCAACTGTTAAGCTTTAGATCATCCCTGCAGCTGTAAAGATCCTAGGCTTACCCTATATTTTCCAGGCAGGGATAGCTAAATGGGATTTTCTTTGCCATTCATCTCTAGGTGTTACTCTTGACCACCAATGCTTGGTCTCTTCAGTGACATTTGTCCAAATCTGAAACAACCTGGAATATTTGTTTAATATATCATTTAAGGAGTTAAGCTGAGAAATAACAGCTGTGCCCTGTGGACTGTTGCATTAACTCGGGTCTATGTATTTTGAACACTTACTTGGATTCAGGGTATTCTGGTTGGTTCTTAATCATTCATGCGTTGCAATTTAATCATCGTGATTTTACTCTAGGAATCTTACATTTATATTAGTGGTTTTCAGAGATTGTTTTTTTGTTGCTGTATTGTTTTAAGAAAAGAAGAAAAAAAATCCCTAAGACATTGGCTTACTTCAGTATTAATGACATTATCTGGAGTAAGATTGTACAGCCGAAAGGGGAACAGCAATTCATGAAGCAGCCTGAAGAGATTGTTGCTTCAGTTTATGGTGTTCATTAGATGTGACCTGAAGTGAACTAGGCATCTTAAAAATGCAAAGGGGGGGAGGTTTTTTGCAAAATAAAGTATTTAATTTTTTACACTGCTATAATACAGCTGCATTAAGCTTTTCTGTCTGCAGCTCGCTGTAACTGGGTTATAGCACTTAGTGTTTTATTTGCTTTAGGTAATTAGGAAATATGGACTGGAATTTGGACCTACTGTGTACTGAAAGTCACTTCATCAACTAGTGAAGCACAAGTTTCCAAGGAGACAGTTTCATGTTTTCTTCTCTAACAGTAGTCCATTTTAATTCACATTTTAAAATGTCGTTGCCATGTTCTCATTGTAACCTCTCATATCTACGCAGCGTGCAATGAATGTGAGACTCCTGTAAGTAAAGGAGCCTCCAAAAACGACAGCTCGATAGGAGAAACTGGCTTTTGAGTGGAAAAAAATATTTTTAAGGAAACTGTCTTTTTGCCAGCTTCTCTGAACAGACTGGCACTACAAGAACAGCAGAGCTCCTGGTATTGAAAGTGGTAAAGAAAAGCAGATCTCTGTGCAGAGCTGCCGTGCTGTTCTTGCCCGCGGTGCTTGAGCTGGGCTTTCTGTTGTGTCCTGCCAGTGCGGAGAGTTGGGGAGTTCACTGGCGAAGCAGAGCCTGTTATTCAGCTTTCAACAGCAAATTTTACCCTTCAGCTAACTTTTGGTCTGCAGTTTGCATTTGAAATCATATTAATCAGGAAGGTAATACAGAGTTGGCAGTTCTCCGTTTCTTCTTAGATAATAGTAAGCAGCAACATTTTGCTTATTTGTTGGGGAGAGGGGAAGCCAACCCACTCTGCGTCATGCACATACCAAAAGAGAGGGTGAAAAGCAATTCTGACAATAGAAAATCTAGAAGAGATACGGAATTAAACAGATAGGACAGTAATTAGATAGAAATTTAGTTTAAGTTATAGAAAGGGCTGAGAAACGAAGGCAAGAGCAAGAAAGGAAGGTACTGAAGATACGTTAAGGTGCTCAGGTTTCCAAGCAAGAAGCTGGAAATTGCTATTAGGAATCTGTGTGAACTATGCAGACTACTAGCTGAAATTAGTTGATTGAGATATTAGCATACTTTTCCTTGATTACTCTAAATAATTAATCTCCACAGCTCACTAATCGGGTCTCCTCAAGTGTCTCGATATTATGAAAAATGTCCCTAATGTGATTAGTTTGTAATATTTTGCTCTTTAATGGTTTCTTAAAAGCTTATTTCATGAAGACAATCCTTTTCCATTGAGTTTAACAGACTGTTAGTACATTCTTTGCAGAGTTTTCAGTTGTGTCACAGAATTGAGTGCCCAAAATACTTCACCCTTGTCAGAATTTAAGCGGTGAGTAGCTTCTAGTTGTAGGCACAGGCAGTGCTTCAAGTAAACCAAGCAGCTCTCAGATCTGACTTTTCCCTGGCGTTGGCTTTTCAAAGAAACTTGTGGAGCTGTGTATCCCTCTCGCAGACTTACATGTGTTTTAGTCATAGCTTGTGTTTTCAGACAAATATATAGTTGGAGAACATGCTTTAATAGCGATGATGTAGCTTGGCTTGTACTGAATACCAGGTTGGTTTATTTATTTATTTTATTACTGAAATTTTAAGCTATGCTGCAGAGATTAAAGTAGAGACTTTTTTCTCTTCAGTTACCTTCAAGTTTATTGGACATTCATTATTCCTTTATTCACTTAAAATGCCTTGGTGCACCGTATGTGAGAATAGAAAGATGCAAATTGAATTTGAGGAGACAAATTATACTGAAGTCAGAATGATTTGTGTATTTAGACAAATTAATTCTATGTTTATCGCTTTTTTTTTTCTATATGGGGGAAGTACAGAACTCAGAGCATCTTTATCTTCCATTTCTCAGAAAAACAGTCAAGAAAGATGCTTAATCTTAAGAGCTGGAGAGAGGCAACGAAACTTAAAGTTAGGTAAAGAATGTGTTAAAGTAACTCCTGTCTGCCTACCCCCTTCCCCAAATAATTGGAAGAAGTGAAAGTTCAGAATACTTAACCTGGCAATGAGATTTGCTATATATAATGAGCAACGAAGAATCCTTTCATTTCAAGGAGACTAGAAATTTTGATAAGTATTATATTACAGTGCTAAACCATAATTACAGCACTGTGTTGATATACTTCATATTTCAGTTTTTACAAAAGTGTCCAGCGATAGAACAAGGGGAAATGGATTTAAGTTGAAGAAAGACAGGTTTAGATTGGATCTTAGGAAAAAATTCTTCAGTGCGAGGGTGACAAGACTCTGGAATAAGTTGCCCAGAGATGTTGTGGCTGCCCCCTCCCTGGAGGTGTTCAAAGCCAAGTTGGACACAGCCTTGAGTAGCCTGATCTAGTTGAGAGGCGTCCCTGCCCATGGCAGGGAGGTTGGATTAGATGATCTCTAAGGTCCCTTCCAGCCTAGGCCACTCTTTGAAAGTGTGGAAATTAATCTTTTTGTTTCAGAAATGAGCAGAATGAATTGTGGAAAGCTCCAATTTTGTTGTTTGTTGTTACTAAAGCTTATAAAGGCAGCATTGTGAAAGCTAGCTTATCCAATGTAAAATGCTTTAAATTTTATATTTTTCATATGCAACTGATGCTACAGATTTAATACTAAAATGTGGGGTGCAGGCACTTTGTATTTCAGAAAATCTGTATTACCGCTCAGGGCATGTTTTAGGAAAATCTGTTTTGCAGTAGTGACTCCGTGTTTTGATGTCTTGAGAGTAACAACTTGGCAGCTGCATTAGCCACTTTTTTGCACCCTTGTCAATAAAGAGGGCTCAGGCTTAGCATGGGTGGCGCCTTCTACTTTTACTCAAAAGAGCAAGGCTACATTTCCTAGCAGGAGTGTCATGTCGCTTAAGAACACAGCATCGTGAGGGGTTATTATCCGGTCCCTGCTCTACAAAACTTTACCCAGAAACACCTTTATAAATATCTTTAAGGAAGCAGTTCAAACCTAAGGGTATGAACTTCCGAAGAGATGCTGATCCAATTATAGTCAGGCTTGGTTGGGTGATTTGACAAAGGACGACTGCCATAACACGTTAATCAATCTCATTTTCTCCTTTTGCAGCACTAAAACTTCCTTTTGGCAAAACGACGGTGATGCATTTGGTGGCTAGAGAGACATTGCCAGAGCCAAACTCTCAAGGTACGCTGTGCGCTACAGGTGTTTCATACTCAAGCACGTGGCCGAGCGGTCAGGTCTCCTACGGGCTTTTTGAGTATTTCATTATTAATTTTGAATATTGTAGTAGAGAAAAGTCAAGTCCTTGTGGTCTTTTCTAAAGCAAGTAATGAAATGCTTTTGTCCGTGTTGTTTGTAGAAAACTAAGAAATTAACTTCCTGGTTTATCATTTTTGTAGGATGCAGAAATTTAACCTTAAAAGCTTTTGTTTTTATCATTAAGAACTACTCCTGATTTATTTTTCAGTTACGTGTGCATGCGTATAATCATAAATATATTTTCAACTGAAAATCATAATAAAAACCATACTTGTATCAAGCATACTCACGCATAGAACAGCCTAATTGCTTTAGAAGTGGCAAATGAGCAAAACTTTCTTCTTGGTCCACAGGTCAAAGGAACCGTGAAAAAACTGGAGAAAGCAATTGCTGTGTAATCCTGTAAACCCTGTTAGCTTTACCTGCTAAGTGTGATGTAATATAGTCTTGTCTTTCATGCTGCTGGAATAGAAGAGGCCCTACCTTGCTTCAGACACCTGTAGGAAGAGCCTGTCTGTAAATCCATGGAACTGAAATATTACACACGAACACTGTCTCATTAGTCCTTTTTTTTTTTTAAAAAAAAAAAAGAAGAGAAAGATCTATGAACACTTTCCTTGTTTCTTTGTTTATTTTTTGAAAAAGAAAATCCTGCTTTTTGTTTGTTGAGTAATCTTACAGTACATCAGTTCTAAAAAGAATTCAATCTCCAGAGAAGTTCAAGCGTTCTTTTCCATAGCAGGGATCATTTTGCTACCACAAAAATCTCCATTAACCAGATCTAACCAGTCAAGCTTTCTAGATGCGATTTGCACTAAGTACGGTTGACAGTATATTTCTCATCAACGATCTTTCACAGTATTTGAGACATCTAGTAGTAACCTACGATGTGTAATGCAACACTGGAAAATAGTATGTCTATAATTAAAACAAATCTCACTTAGGGCCGAATCAAAGGAAAAAGCTGTTAAGTCAATTCTACCTAAGTCAACCTTGGTGGCCGAACTGGCACAGAAGTACTAACTAAACTAAGTCTAACTATATATATTTTCACTGCAACAAACAAACAAAACTATGTGCCTGTAATGTAAAAGCACTCTGTAGAGGGCTGATGAAACTGATTTTTTCGTTACTGCGTGCACTCTGATCTCATACGTTAGTTGAGTGCTTATTCAGACAGCACAAACAAGTGCAGAGAGTGCATTTCCTAGCCTTAATATGGGAGGGGTAATTTCCTGTAGTTCATAGGCTTTTATTATTGTGCATAAATGTTAGAAAACATAGTTTACTAATCAGTTTTATGTATTTGAATATTGGCAATTGGTGTTTTTCAGTCATTTTCTCATCTGTACTTTAGTGTCCGGTGTCATGCTTACTCATTAGAGACTTCAAAAGAATTATTAAAATTAAAAAAAAAAAAAACCAAACAGAAAAACCTCTGCCATAGTACTAGTTTTGTTTCTTTATGTAATCTGCATTTGGTATTAGTGCTTGCAATTGTATTAAAATCAGAAGCTGATTTTTGAAAGGCATACATGATTAAAAAGGATGCCATTCTTTTATTTCATATCAATAATTTACATGTTGATATGCTAAAGAAATTTGCACAGCACTAAAGCATGAGCTAGTTTCATCTAAACCTGTAAAAAATAAAAATAAAAAAATATAAAAGATTTTATATTTTTTCACTGGGGAGGAATTCTTCCTGGGTGAAATTACAAATATGTGTAGAATATATTTAATAAAAATCTTATAAAATGCATAACTATAGAAGTTAAATATAGATTGGCGTGTAGTATAATAGAACAATATTCCGTATAAATAGCTTTAGCCTTTAAAAAAAATGAGTCACAGGTTGACATTGTGTTCTGTACTTAAGTGTCCACAACTCTTACAGATGTTCTGTGTAATCGTTTTTCCGAATGATTGGCATCATTCAAATGTAATCGGATTATTTTATTCATTGTTACCGCTTTGATGAAATGCTTTATATGCAGTAGATTTACAAAAATACTGTTCATACTGACCAGAATTAAATTTGTATAGAGCAGAGTTTTAAAACAAATTGTAAATAGCACTAAACATTTTCTTTCTGCAACCTGTACTGATAGACTCCTCTGTAAACTAAATAAAAGAATATTGTAGTGCATTTTGGTGGTGTTTGAAGGGTTGTAATTGGGTCTGTAACTACTTTTAATAATACTTCTTAATCTGGAAACTAAACAAAGCCTCCATTTTATTTATTAAATAAAGGGAGGGGGGAGGCAAAACCAGATGAAGACTGCTAATGGCATTTATCCCTTCAGTTTTGTTTTCCTGTCACATCAAAACAAATGGCCTAGAGGTTGGGGTTGGTTTTTCTGTTGGAGAAGAAGGTAAGTGTGGACAGTTGTAGTTGGAAACGTACAGCGGTGTTACGCTCTGGGGCACCTCCAGAAGTTATGGGCTCATACTGTACGTTTCTGTAGTTTTCACTCACAGCAAAGAGGGCGCACGTACCTCTTAGGGTGCTGGGAGCAGAGATGACATCGTTAATACGTGCTCATTGCCACAAAAAGTGATCAAAGGGCTGGAGCACTTCTCCGACGAGGACAAGCTGAGAGAGTTGGAGAGGAGAAGGCTACGGGAAGGCCTTATCCAGTGACCTTCCCGTACCTGAAGGGCCCTACAGGAAAGCTGGGGAGGGAATGTTCCAAAGGTGTGTAGCAATAGGACAAGGGGCAATGGTTTTAAACTAGAACAGGGTAGATTTAGATTAGATGTTAAAAAAAATGTTCTTTATAGTGAGGGTGGTGAAACATTGGAACAGGTTGCCCAGAGAGGTGGTGGAGGCTCCATCCCTGGAGATGTTCAATGTTGGGTTGGACAGGGCCCTGAGCAACCTGATCTCATTAAAGATGTCCCTGCTCACTGCAGGGGGGTTGGACCAGATGACATTGAAAGGTCCTTTCCAACCCAAGGCACTCTATGATTTACTTGTACACTGTGGCTGCTAAATAACTAGCTAGAGGGACACAAACCTTATATTTAAAAAAAAATAAAAAATAAAAAATGGATAAACATCAGCTTGACACAGCTACTAGGAGCATGTTTCCATCTTTAACCATAAAATGAAACTTGTCTTTTCCAAAATGCTGACCACCTAGGTAATGCAGGTTCAGAGGGGAAATGGCTGTGAGAAAAAAAAAAAAAAAAAAAAAAAAAGAAACAAGTTGAGGCAGGACATGTTTGGTAAGTTAAACAAATCTTTCAGAGGCATTGATTTTGAAAAAAAAGCATGTTCGAAGCGAATCCTGGTTTGACAAAAGTAGCTAGGTACTTAATGCACTCTAAATACATGAAAATCCAGTAGCTTCTAGTTAGAATACTTGGTGAGCTTGAATAGCCAAGGGTGTGGAGTTCCCTTTTGCTGAGATGAATGAGATGCATATATGCACGTGTCCAAGCAAATCCTTAAAAGCTTGAGCTTGCCAAAATAACTCCTGCAGAGAATGGGTAGGACCATTGCCTTAATTTTCCTGCCTGTTGCAGAGCATTTTTGTTGTGGTGCGAGGCGGGTAGAAGACTGTGGGGGAGAATTGCTGAAAGATCTGTGCTTTTTTTGTGTGTTATGGATTGTATATTTGCCAAAACAAAACCAGTAGCTCTTAAACCCAGATTCCTCAGCCTTGCTAAAGTTCTCACGTAACGCTTCTCATCTGCGTTGACTGGAGTCAGGAGATGAAAACGAAGTCTTTGCAGGGTCAGGCTGTTGGATGGTCTGATAATACTTTGAAGAGTTTGACGTTTGATTTTCGCTGTTGTGTAGAAATGTTGTTTTTCCTATGGGTGAGTTAATAGATGTTGTGAAGGAAGAGAAGGGGAGGAGGAATCGGAGCCCTTCGTATTCTGAAATATCATGGAGGGACCACATCTGTCTCCCCTACCATTGTGTGTGCTGCCAATCAAAATACTCACACATGTGAGGAATGATATCTGCTAGCAACAAAAGTGTTCTGTAACTTCTATTTTCTTTAATCATAGCAAAAATATCACCGTTGAAACAGTCTTAGGGATTAGCTCATCTGCTGGAGGAAGAAAGTACAGCCACTGTAACAGAAGGTGCTGCATCAATATTAATCCGGTGCCTATTTCTGCCACCTCTGAATACCGTTCCTTTGTGTTTATACCAGGAGCAGCAGTGATCTCTTTAATCTAGGAGAGGAATATACACCACTCTGAAAAAGCTTCTTCCCTGCCGTACAGGTAAGGAGGAAGGCAGCCGTTTCTGGGCTGGCCAAAAATTGGGAGTTTCTGCTGCTGCTCTTTGGAGAAGTAAAGCTTTTGTGTTTTGTGGTTCTGTGCTCTGACAGGATTTGTTAGACAAATGATCTACTTCTCCAGCTAAATGGATCTACTTCACCATCTAAAATTCTCTCACTAACTTCCCGCTAATTAAACAGGTAAGCTAAGCAGAATTTGGGTTGTATGTCCTGTGTAAATTGATGTTCAGACCACGAACAGCAGTTGCACTGTTGAAACCCACGGGACTTTTGTGCTGAGAAGAAATGCCAAGATCTGTTAAGATCCTTAAAGGAGAGTTCTTCCCCTCTTTCCTTCTTCAGAATATTTAGATTCTTCCTTGATACTGTATCTTGGCTGTCACTTGTCAGCATAAAGCTTATTTTCAGAGCACAACAAAAGGCCTCCGTTGTTATGTCAGAGGCTGACAGTAATGCATGGCTCGTGATAGCAAGATGGTAAAAATCCTCACGAGGTAGTCGCGTGCTTGTCCTTCTGTGCCGCGTGTACATACCCGTGAAGAGGTTTACGGTGTAATAGCTTATGCATTTATTATACTAGACTGTAAAATTACAAAACCTTCTTTATGCTCTGAGTTTTTCTGATAGCTATGATTGACTTCTGCTCTTTTTTTTAAAAAAAAATTGATAAGGTGTGGGTTTTTATTTAATCTGGAAAAGGACTGAGCAGTGAAATACAAAATGGTGAAAGTTGTTAAAACCAAGTTCACAAAATAAGGAAAATTTAGTGATACCTTGTCAAGCTTGTGGAATGGATCACAGTGACAAATGAAGTTCAGTTTTGAATATAAAGGACAGTGTAGTTGGAGAAAGCAAAGTACTCACACAACTTGGAGTTTTAAAATTACCAGGATCAGTTCAGAACTGAGTTATGGGTATCATGGGCAAGCACTTCATACTGCAAGTTCCTCAAGGTTTGGAAAATCATAACAAAAATAATGAGACAGCAGAAATATTATCAAGAGATTGAAGGAAATGAGTGGTTAAAATAGCTATGTACTAACATAGAGATCGTTGATGGGGAGCTTCTATTTTTGCCTTGTAACTTCTCTGCCGAGCTTTTGTATTTATATTTAAAGCAGAGGTGATAAATTCAGATCTCATAGAAACATTTTTCATTAAATCAATGGCACTCACATCCATCAGAAGTAATTCAAGGAAAAGCTGAGCAAGATTTAAAAGGAAAAGGGATCATTATATTGATGAAAATGGATAGAATTTTCAGAATTTTCAGAATTAGTGCTAACAAACTTTCTCATCAAGGCAGTAGTTTTTGTCCTTCAGACATTATGCTCACTTTCAGTGACGAGCCCAACTCTTAGGGGAAAAAGTCCTTCTGGCATGTTACCACCTCCGTTATGTAGGAGCAACTGCAGAACATGAGCCCCAGCCTGCGCAGGATAAGCATATTGTGCACCCTGGTAAGAGTTTGTCTCCATAAACCCACTGCTTCAGGAGAAGAACTTTTGGTCAAAGTCAAGGTGATGTTTGTGCTTTCCTGGAGCAGGCTTGAGGGAATAAGTTACTGCATTCAGCTGGCAGAGAACGTGAGCTGCATGCACTTCCTTAGGGCAGAAGTTAATGTGCAAGATGAAAGTGCCCTGCTTTTATCAGTTCAGAGGACGCTGAATTTCTAGGTAGTAAATGTTCTCACTTTTCTACCAGAAAATACTCTTCAGCCTCATATTTTTTTTTCTATAGAGGTGGGATAATGGGATGAAACAGAGAAGAATTTTATTTTTTGCACTGACTTTTGTCTGTTCTTTGAACTAAAGATCAGGAAGAAATAACGGCAGAAATTTTAGATGTCTGGTGTAGGATCAACCATTAAATGGCTGGTCAAAATTCTCTTACCAGCAGCTATCCATGCCACAAAGATCTGCTGCAGTGACCACAGCCCACGGCGTCACAACCAATTGCCAGGGTCATGTGGCTCAGGTTGTGAATGAGGGGCAGAAGGGGGTGGTACTTGGTCATTTCACAAGGCTTTTGGTTACTGCCTGGCAAAAAAGAGGGTTGTGGTCTTTCACTAGTCATTGGGGGGCAGAATGACAGAGTGGAACAGCCTGTTAAGTCTAGATTTTTTGGGAAAAAAAAATAAAAAAAATCCATGATACTGGAAGTCAGCTATGCTGGATGGACGATACTGCACTTCCAGACCAAGACAGGGCAATACACAGAGGTGTCTGTCACTTGCATCCGTCTGTTACCTGTGCTGGCTACATCAAAGAAAGATCGAGTTTCAAGTCTGCAACTTGCACATGTCCCAAAACAAAGACAGTTAGTCCCTGGCGCTGCCACGGTTCCCACTCTGCTGAGGCTGGCAGTGGAGCTGGCATAGAGCTTGCACCCTGCAGCCTCAACAAGCAAAAAGCCAGTGCCCCAACTGTGTGTGCTGGTGCGAGGTGAAACACACGTAGCTCTTAAGCAGGAGGAAATTTGGACTAGATGATCTTAGAAGTCTTTTCCAACCTTTATGATGCTATGAAACGTCAATGTGGCAAGTCTGCAAGTGCTCAGGCCAGGAAACTACCAAATCCACACAACTGTACCAGCAGCTGAGTTTCTATCTTCCAATGAAGTAAATTCAGTGGGTATTCTTCCAGAAACCAAATAACCAATGGTGTTCTCTTTCACTCTTGTGTTAATTAAGCAGTGTCAGCCAAAACACTTGGTTCCTGACCACTCTGGTTGCCAAAGTCCTGGGGAGAGGTCTTCTCTCAACAAATAAATATGAAGGCTGCCTCAGACCTTTTTTCTTGCCCTCTGAACAATGGCCATCTCTGTCTTCATCACCAAAATTTTCAGGCATCCAATCTCTCTGATTTTCTCCCAGCCTGGTGCTTCTGGCTGCAGACGGCAATGATCACCACAGAACATCTGCTCTGCTCAGCTGAATCAATGGGAAGGGGCTGGGAAGAAGAAGTGGCCGATGTGGATGCAGTGCGTCTCTGCAGCCACCTCTGCTGACCTGTGCACAGGACTTCTCTGTGGCTCTGGTTGTTGGTGGGTAGTCTGAGCCTTCTAGAGGAGAGAAACATGCTTTGAGCTTCTAAGCCAAGGGCAGACCCCCTGTTCATGACACTGTGGCCAGGCTCCAGCTTCAGCTGTATCTGCTTCTCTCAAGCTGGGCATGACGGAACGTCACAGCAAAAAACCTCGCTAGTGATCAAACTGGTGAAAACTATTGCCCCTCCTACAGCAGGGAGGCCATAACCCCTGGGGTGCTTTTCCAGGTCTAAGTGTGAGAGCAGATGTGGGTCAGGAGTATTTCATGATATTTTCCTTCCTTAGCTCTGCCGCTGCTGCTGAGGTGAGCACCGCGTTGGCATGGAGCTGCCCCTGAGAATGTGGGGACGAGGCAGGGGAAGAGTGCTTGGGGAGGTGGTTTGGGACTTGCCGATGCTCCTTTTCTCAGATGCTGGAGCTGCTTGTCACAGCAAACCAGTGCTGGGACCACTGGCCCTAGCTCGGGCACCCCAGGCTGCCCTGGGAGGGACTCACCTTGGGGCTGCTCAGCTGCCAATGCAATTTTACCATCTCGAGGATTGCGACAGTGAGAATCATCTTCAGCTTGCTGTTGGGTGGCCAGGCTGGAACTGTGGGGGTGAAATGCCCTGAGGCAGCCCTGTCCTTGAAGAGCTGCTGGGGAAGTACAGTCAGTGCAGATCACTTCTGCCAGCTTCCCATGGCTGCACAAGTGCTCCTCTTGCTTCCAGCCGCAGTTTAAAAAGCTGACCTTGATTACCACAGTGCTGCGTGGCTCAGCCTGGCTACCGAGGAGCAGCCTCACCACCTCCCCTTTATCTCCAAGACTCACACCTGGTAACTGCTGTGGGGCAAAATGGTCCCATGAGCTCCCCAGAGGCACGCTGCCACCAGCAGGATGGGGCTTCTTGGGCTTCCAGAAGGTCTCGTGGGGAACCAGGTCTGAGCCCATGGCTTTCATTTGCCTTGGCTGGACTTGATGATTTCAGAGGTCTTTTCCAGCCTCAACAATTCTGTGATTCTGTGAGTCTGCTGGCCCAGCAGCTGCTGCCAACCAGCAAAGGCATTGGCCCTCTCCTGGGCTTCATCCAGGTGGGGACTGGAGATGTGGTGGGGGTGACACGGGTTGTTTGACTCTTCAAAGGCATCACTTCTGCCTCGTGGTTAAAAGCTACAAGGAGGCTTTTGTTCATGATAAATATCGTGTGTGCACTTTTGTGCCTGGCTGTTTTAATCAACTGAAAATTAATGGTTAAGCCTCAGAGACTGCGGCCAAGCACTGAGAAGCCTCTGGTTACCTTTGGAAATTAAGGCAGCTGGAAGGTGTGGTGGCTTGCTGTCTGCTTACGTGCCAAACGCCCACCCTGCTTTTGAGGAGGGCTGTCTTGTCAGCGAGGTAGGGTTGTGCTCTCTGCACGTATGGGAGGATCTGGCTGTGGCAAGACTTGTGTACACAAGTTCATGGGCTGCTTGAGGAAATGTGGCCTTAAAGATGTTGGGCCTGTGCAGTAGCATCTAAATCTAAAGCTCCCGTTTGATTTAGCCAAGAATTTTCCTCCCATTTCCTGGAAAGGAGAAGCAGTGTGCAAAAGTTAATCAAATCTGTTTTTTTTCAGATAAGAGTTCTGCTGGAAATAGTTGCCTGGAGTAGGTGTTCCCCTGTGGTCCAAGAGGGAAAAGGTGGCCAACAGTGAGCCAATGTGGAGCTTCCTCACATCCTCTTTTGGATGAAATGTAGCTGCTGCCAGGGAAAACTTGAAGGATTCCTCTAATTCCCTCAGGCTGATTCCAAAACCTGTGGAAAAATGAAGACAAAAATAATTTTCATTTTGGCAGGTCAGAGCAAACAGGAGAGACCAGAGATATTAGAGCTTCTGAAAGCAAAACATAATTGGCCTCTCAAGCACAACTCCTTTTCAGCTGCTAGAGGTATTGAAATGCGAGTAGTTCAGCCCCTGCACCTCCAGGACGTTGTCATTAATGCTCAGGATGTGTGTGAGAGAGGGGGAGAAGGAAGATGACCTTCTGCATAAAACACAAAGGTGGTGGACTCTGGTAGCCGTCAACACTCCCCAGACCTTTCCTTGAGAAAAGACAGTGGGATTTGCAAAATCCTGGACTGAAGCTAATATTACCTGCTGAGTGAGATGACGATGAGATCTGATAGCCCTCTGTGGACCCAGCCTGGCGTCGGGCAGTGAGATTTGGGCAGCCCCAGCCGTGGTGGCACCAGCGCAGGTGGGAGGGCGCGAGGGGGCTTGGCAGCTGGGCGGTGGAGCCGCCTAAGGAGATTTAAATTAAAGGGGCGCAAATCCCTAATTGCAAGGTTAGGCCAAATGTGTCAAAGGGGTTTCAGCCTGAACTAAACCCGAGTATTTGAGGAACAGTAAAAAGACCATATGCTCAGCAACCCTGAAGCAGAATTGCAGTTCAGAGGTGCCAGTTTCCAAGGCAAAAGGTAGGGCGGTTAACCGAGGGGGAGGAAAAAAGCCCGAGTGCAGTTCGGCTCAGAGGAAAGCACGTACCACAGTGTCTGGGCATCAGCATCGGTAACGAAAGGCGAGTTGTAAATAATGCTGCTCCTGGCACTTTGGGATTTTGCAGACTGCCATGCTGAGGCTGTATCGATTCCTGGATACAGGTGCTGAATTTTGACATCAGATAGTCCTTCTCAACCGCAGCTCCTGAGCTTATTTCTTTATAGAAGTACAATTTCTGTTGGTGGAAAGAGCTTTGTGTTATGAAATACTCTGAGGGAGAACAGCATTATTAGGAAATGCAGAAGTGACTGGTGTGGGGAGCAGAGGCCATGGCTTTTCATCTGACATTCTTGCCAGGGGCTCACAGCACCTGCAGATCAGGACTTTCCCTCCTGTACCTGCTGCCATCCCCACATTGGCATATTTGTGCTTCCTGTCACGTTCTTAAATGTGAAAATAAGGTCTTGGCACATGATAAATACCAAAGCAGGGAATTTAAGTCAGCTTTACAGTACTGTAGAAGTAGCTTGGCTTTTTGTCCTAGTTTTGGCATGAGAACTGTATTTTTCTACTGAAAACCAGAAAAAGAAGAAAAAAAGAGATTCTATATGATACACTAAAGATGCAGAAGCATGTAGCAGATGCTATTAGTCATTTCTAGACTGAAAATCCCGTCACAATGATTGAAGCTGATTGAACAAAAATTCACTTTGCCACATATTATGTTTGTCCTTTACACCTCTTTTAAGTACTGAATTCACTTCATCAACAAGAAAAATTGCATTTCTGTGTAGCGTAAACTCTCGGCAGCACTGCAGCACCCATCCAGCCGTGCCTTTAAGAGAAGCTGCATCTCCTTCTCTATGGCTACTCCACCACTACTACTCAGGAAATGGTCCATTTTGGGACTGCTGGCCCAAGCACAGAGAGAGTCATGGCTGGTGACCTCTGCCTACTCCTCTGGCTCTGGATCAGACCCTGGATGAAGCTGCCAGGTTTTCAGGTGCTGTCATGGGCAGGTCTCTGAACTTCTTTAGGAAGACCCTACAATAATTTCCCCATTCTATTTCTCTGTGGATCCTTTACCAGTGGTCTGTACCCTCTATTTTTTAGTATTTTTTTAACGTAGGCAATACTGAATTCTGTTAGCCAGGCGTCAGCAGCATGAATCAACCTCCTTTCCTCATGAGGCACGCATCTTCTAGGATGCATTTGTGTAGGGAGTAATAGCTGCTAGCTCTAATGCAGCCATTACTAAGCAATCATAGGGAAGGTTCAGAGAAAATAGCTGAAAACCACATCCTGCAAGTCACGCGGGGAAGGAGGAAATGAGACTGCTGTGCTCCAAGCCCACATATAAAATGCTTTAAATTATACACAAGAAGATGGGCTGCTCTACAGGTACATCGCATGATGGCTGAAATTGGGTTGGTGTAAATTAACATCTTGGAACATCGAGGACCAAACTGGAGGGCTGTTGTCTGCTCTCCTAAGTTCCTCTTCTAGTGCATCGTCTTTTTGGGCCTCTTGCATTTGGGTTATGCCAAGCTGCAGGACAATATTCGCCTGTGACAAGAAAGGGGGTAAGAGAGATCCTCCTACCAGCATGTGAATCCAAGCCTAAGCTGATGTAATATCCCTGTGTGGAAAAGGACAAATGGGAAAGGAGGTTGTGCTGATTTTTGCCCTCTTTAGTTTTACTCCTGTGTTGGTCCCTCGGTGCTTTTTTTTCGTCTACCTTAAAAGCTGAGGATCCATCTTATAGTAACAGATGAAGCTCATGTGTTACACGATGCTCTTGTGCAAAGTGGTCTGTTAAATCTGTCAGACCTAACCGGCCTGATGAACGGTTTGAGAGCTGCAGCTGCCTGATGGATTTTGCTCAGTCCTCCTCAGCCCTGACTACCCTGGGTTGTATCAGCAAACTGGAAATTGCTGTATCATTTCCTTTCTTTCCTTTCAATTTGTGGCTGGGCTGCCCCTTAATCAACCGTTGTGAACCGTTCAGCAGTTGCGAGTTTTCTCTGAGCAGGCGTGTGCTCTGCTGCAAATATTTTGGAAATCAAGACGGCTGATTCTTATTTATGTGAAGGACCATGTGGGTGTTCTAATCGACAAGCAGCTGAAGATGAGCCAGCAGTGTGCCCAGGTGGCCAAGGTGGCCAATGGCATCCTGGCTTGTATTAGAAATAGTGTGACCAGCAGGAGTAGGGAGGTGATTGTCCCCCTGTACTCCGCACTGGTGAGGCCGCACCTTGAGTATTGTGTTCAGTTTTGGGCACCTCAGTACAAAAGGGATGTCAAGGTGCTGGAGCGAGTGCAGAGGAGGGCAACAAAGCTGGTGAAGAGCCTGGAGAATAAATCTTATGATGAGCAACTGAAGGAGCCAGGGCTATTTAGTTTGAGGAAGAGGAGGCTGAGGGGAGACCTCATCGCTCTCTACAACTACCTGAAAGGACATTGTAGAGAGGTTGGTGCTGGTCTCTTCTCACAGGTAATGAGCGATAGAACAAGAGGGAATGGCTTCAAACTGCAACAGGGTAGGTTTAGACTAGACATTAGGAAAAAAATGTTCACAGAAAGAGTAGTCAGACATTGGGATAGGCTTTCCAGGGAGGTGATTGAGTCACCATCCCTGGATGTATTTAAAGGTCATTTAGATGTGGTGTTGGGGCATATGGTTTAAGGATGAGCTTTGTAGAGTAGGGTTAATGTTTGGACTCCATTGCAGGGGTCTTTTCTAACCTGAATGATTCTATGATTCTGTGTGCCATGAAGAAGATTTCAGCATTAGCAGATGTGAAATTTGCATATGGATGGAGCCTTCCAGCACGTTTGCGCTGACAGAGATGCAAAAGGCTCCTAGCCCATTGAATCTAGATGACACTTGCATCATTTAAATCAAAATGATTCTTATTAATGGATGGGGGACAGAGTGTCCTGACTGAGCACCATGCAGGTGTAGCAACTGCAGAAGGACTTGACCCAAGGCCTTTTGCAGTCTCCTCCAGAAGAAACTGTATGAAATGACCTACAGAGTGCTGGAGACCCAGCACCAACGCAACTGTTCTACAAACTTTATTTAGCTGAAACTTCATTTTGTCAAGCTATCCTTGTTGCAGGAAATGATAATGCACTAACAGAAGTAGCCAGTGCAAGCCTATTGATTTTGAGGTGTCTGCTGATAAATGAGGAACACAGGAAGCAGGCTTGGCTGGTCTCCAAGGATTGCCAATAGACAGGAGGAGCAAGAAGAAAAAGGTACTGAGAAATGTAGCCCCATCTGGTTCCCGCAGTAGCACATGGCAAGTTCGATCCAGAAACTACAGGTTGGTCACCCTATTCTTTGGTCCCTGACTGAGTCATGGAGTGATCTCTCCAATGTATTCTTATATCCAAGTTTGGAGGTTATGGTCTGGATGGGTGGGCAACCACATGGGTGGAAGAAACAACCCGCTTGGATATTCAGGCTTGTGGGTAGAGGTTAATGGGTTGCACCCTACCCAGAGCTCACTAACAAATGAGTACCACGGGTCTATCATGGGACCTGTCCTGTTCAACATCTTTATCGATGACCTGGAGGAGTCAACAGAGTGCTTGTCAAGTCTGCAGGTGACACGGAACTGAGGTGACCAGTCAATAGCTGCCATTCACAGAGACCTAGGCAGCCTGTTCAGCAGGAACCACGTGAAATTCAGTAGGAACAAATGCAAAAAGTCTCATCCCTCTGCAATGACACAGACCGGGGAACTGCCTACCTGGGGACAACCAGGCTGAAAATGCCCTTTTGCCACATAACCAAACGTCCACCATGGCCAGGCTTTGGAGTGGTTTTTCCAGGAAGGGTGTCTACTTTCTTTGCCCTCAGAAGTAACCTGAGTAACCTGGCCAGATCTCACAGCTGACCTTGTTCTGAGCAGCAGGTTGGACTAGAGACCTTCTGAGGTCCCTTCCAGCCTGAAGTATCCTATGGTCCTTAGATCAATGAAATGCTGAAACACTGTCAGAGCTGAAAACTACAGCCTGATGGATTACTTACCCTCTCACAAGTGCAGTAGCCCCAGCCTCACTTGGTACATATCTGTTTCCAAACAGTTTCCCGTCAATGGCAAAAAAAGAGAGATATTGCTATTAAAAATTGCCCCATTGTGATATCAAATCAAATGATGCTGCTAATTGCTAGGACCAAAGCCATTTATTCCTGCTTCTACTGGAAACCTTCTTGCTTAAAACCAGGAAAAGTATAAAAAAACGGATGGCACAATGCCAGGAAAGAGACAGTCCTGCTCTTTGAAGTGTCCTTGGGGAGGACAGGAGGAGCAGGAGTGACTGTAGAATCCTCCGATGGGGCTTTGCTGGGATGGAGGAGGGGAACTGTGATCTGTGATGTGCATGTGCTGGGGAGAAGGAAGGGAAAACCCCTCTCTAGCCCTGCCTTGAACGATGGTGGCTTTGCGTGGTGGGTGGTAAGAACTTACACATACTTAAAAGCTTTCTCCTTCTAGTTTGGAGCAAGGCAGGCAATCCATAATAAAGACTAATGCAAGAAAGGCCAGTCTGAAAAGGCTAATTTACTTTCTCTGTTGTGCTTAACAGTGTCTGCAATTCAGATGATTCTGCCAGAAATACACGTGGGTAATGAGACAAAAGTATGAGGCGGTTCATTTCCTATCTGGGCCATCTTTTTCCTCCGGCAGGTATCTCAGAGCTTCAAAAAAAATGTACAGCTTAGCTAAACAGCCTTGGCTTTCCTGTGCATCCTCTGCATGAAAGTGGTCTCTGAGCCCCTAAAATCAATATATTCCTTCCTGTCCCTCTGAGATCACTTATCTGCAGCTACTTCTCTGCTCTTCCTGCAGACTGCTGAGCTCGTTGGTTTGCCTATTGAGCTGGGCACATTGCAAGAAAGCTTCAAATTCCCGTGCCCCAGCTCAGTTTGCTGGTTTAAAGGTGTTTCCCTCTTCTGTCACAGCAAAGCAGCGTCCCTAGAAGCTGCAGTTCATGCTGCTGCTCCATCCCCTGAGATGCCCTTTTCCATCAGTGACATAACAAGAAGGCAACTCCTGACGAATAAATCAAATGACCCACATCATTACAAGCCCGCGCAGTGGAAATCCAGTGTTTATTTTGGAAGGTTTAGGCAGGGGCAGCCATGGATCTCCCTCCTGCCTCTTGCTCTGTGGTGGAATGCCACTGGCTCTGCCCCACAGCTGAGCTCCACCCCTACTTAGTGCTTCACCATCCTGCAGAGGGGAGCTGAAGATGCTTTTATTTCCTCCAACAAGTTCTGGCTATTGCTTAGCTGGTTTTTGAGCTGTCAGATGACTTTAGGTTATACCTTGATATGAAGTTCATGGAGCCCCTGAGCAAAGCCCTCATAGAATCATTAAGGTTGGAAAAGGCCTCTCAGATCATCAAGTCCAACTGTCAGACCAACACTACCATGACCACTAAACCATGTCCCAAAGCGCCACATCTGCGCTTTTTTTTAACTCCTCCAGGCATGGCAACTCCACCACTTCCTTGGGCAGCCTGTTCCAATGCTTCTACACTCTTTTAGTAAAGGATTTTTTTCCTAATATCCAATCTAGGACCCCCCTGGTGCAACTTGAGGCCATTTCCTCTTGTCCTATCCCTAGTAACCTGGGGGAAGTGACCGACACCCACCTCACTACAACCTCCTTTCAAGAAGTTTTAGAGAGCAATGAGGTGGTCTCCTCTCAGCCTCCTCTTCTCCAGGCTAAACAACCCCAACTCCCTCAGCTGTTCCTCACAGGACATGTTCTCCTGAGCTCCACGTGCCTGTGAGCGATCCAAGCCCCTCTCTGAACCCCTGCTGCAGAACCTGGGAGCAAGGGGCTGGGGCTGCAGAGAGAGAACCGAGGAGCCAGCAGCATCCCCTGGCATGGGGCACACACCACAGCTTTCAGGGTCAAATACTTCGCTTCTTGTAAGGAGAAGGAGGAAAGGAAATGCATTTTTTTCACAGCAAGTTATGCAGCAGAGCCACAGACCATTTCAGGGACACAGTGTTTCAGGGACAGAGGAAGCAGCTTCCCACCACCACAGCCCTGAGCATCAGTGGGCATGGCCAGAACCAGAGACACCTCCAAATCAGGGAGCAGGGGGCAACTGGGCCATAGCTCAGCCCTGGTCCTTCCCCAACCACGGACCATGCATGTGCACATGGGTTTGTCCTGGCACGTCTCTCTTATGGGGGAATTTCATCCTTGATGCAGGAGTTTTCCCAAGCCATAGGCGTTGGCTGTGTGGTGAGAGGTTGGCTCCAGCAGGCTGTGCTGGCACCTACAAGCTTGAAAATTTTCCCTCGCCCTCATAATTGACATAATTATCCAATTACAGGAGTGAGATGTCGGCTGAGATTCATGTCAAAGGGGGAGCCAGAAGGATGGCTGCAGCCAGGTGAAATTCTGGCGGAAAAGGAAAATCCCTCGGCTGTGGCTTCTACTTGAACACCATGACATTTCTCGCTGCTATTTTTCTGAGCCACTTCCATTTTCTGGTGTCCCTGGTTTTCATCAGGAACCACCGGGGGTCCTGGCAGAGGCCGTGCGTTATTTTGTGATTTCACAAATATAGAAGGCCCCTTTAGCGTGCCCTTATCTGGCCCCAGGAGCTGGGCATGTCGCTGCCACGGAAAGTATCGCAAAGATGGGACGTGAGTGTCAGAGTGCAGCATGTGCTTCATCTCCTGTAAAGCATGAAGAAGAGGGAGAAGGAAATCCATTCCAGTGATGCATCTTACTCATACACAAAATTTTCTTTTATTGGCCATTTAATGCTGGCAGATGTGGCTCCAAACCAGAGGGCATTTTGGATGCTCACACTCTGCCTGCAGAGATGGGCCTGACTGGATGTGATGACAGCAGGTCATCATCCTCTGTTTCTCTGCGCAAATTGCTGGCATCGGTACCAGCAAATTACGACGAGAAATAAAAATGGATGATTGCAAACACCACCAGCATCACCGAGTGTGTCGGCTGCAGTAAAGTGGAGAAGCTCTGAACAGTGGCTGCATCCCTGCCTGAGGGGCAGCCCCTGGGTTTTGCTCATCTATTTTTAACATGTGTTTTATTGAGACTTATATGTGCGCAGTGGCACGGAGCAGCAGCTGAGCTCTGAAGAGACGAAAGCGTTTGGGATCCTGGACAAGCTTTGGCAAAGATAAGTTGCTCAAAATGAGGTTCAGAGGGGCTTCTGTCCCCTTCCCTGCCTGTTGCTGCCAGCACAGCCCCCAGCATCCCTCTGCTTGTGCTGGCCTATTGACCCCATGGCTGCACACAGGAGATGCTGGTCTCAGCTCATGTCTCTTAATGGTATTTTTTAATTTACTTTTCAATCTCTTTCAGTGCCATAGATCTAAAAGGTTGTCATCACCTGGGCAAAGCCTCCTGTGCCTTTGTCCAAGGAGAACTGGGAGGGTTGAGTCGGGATGAGCAGATAAAAAGGGCAGAACAGGCTTTGTCCTGGGCACAGCTTTATCTGCAAGGGAGGATGAGCTAAATGAGGCTTAACTGACTGGTTTTGTCAAGGAAGTTGAGTGAGGGTGGGCAACAGGTGGGCTGAAACCCAGCACTGCATGAGTGAAGGTCCTGCTGGTCATGGAGGTTTCCCAAAACACCAGAAATGTGGAGAATGGCTGCCAGTGGGCAGCAGACAGGCACCAACACTCGCCTGGGGCAGGGGGGATCCGTGGGACAAGGAGTACCAGCCAAGGAGCACGAGACTGAATTCATATCCAAAAGCTTTTCCAACCTGATTTTCTGCGATGCCACTTCTGTGCTCGAGGATGGATCTCTTTGTCAGCCAGAGAAATCAGAACGTCTGTGTTACCAGAAGATTTTTTTTTTACCAGATATATGTATTGTTTGACTTTTTGCTCTCCGTTGTCTAAGAAGTGCAGAGAGCCCAGGGCAAACTTTTCATATCATCATAGAAACTGCTGCTGCTGTCATAGCACAGTAACTTAATTTTAGCCTGAATTTCTAAGGAAATGAGGTGTGTAAACTCATACTAGTTGTCTGTGCATCTGTCTCACCAGCCAGGTCAGCCAGCTGGGTCTGCTTGCTCTCAGCAACTTCTGACGTTGTTGATCAACTCAATCTCAATATCTGGCAGGCAGGTGATGGTCCCAGCAGTGAGAAAATCCTGCAGATGATGTGAGGAGTGACGGGTGTGTGGGTGAGAGGGATGAAGGCACAAACTGGGAAGGCAGGAGTGTGAGCTGGGTTATTTGTTGCACTGATGGCCAACACGGGGAGCCGGGGAGCGTGATGGCAGCATGTGGAGATGCCAGCTGGGGATAGGGGTGGGAAATAGGATATGAATTATGATGTGATAAGGTGATGAGCAACTGAGGGGGTGAAGATTTTGGACCCAGCTTGGTAGGAAATCAGCTCTGCTCCTCCTGCCATCCTCAGGAGAACTGAAAACAGAGCTCAGGCTGGACAGCTAGGAAAGGCAGAGGTGGGGGGAGCAGCTGCCCAGGGCTGTCCCAGAGGACACCGCTCTTTCCTGGATATTTCCCCTTGGTCGAATCACGGCAATGCATTTGCATTTTGTGTGAAGTCTGAGGGACGAGGCGCCCCTGTCTCCAGGATCTGCCTGCCTTTTGGAGGCGACACACTCATTAATTTAACTCGTATTTTGCAGGCTACAACGACAGCTTGGGAAATCCTGATTTACATTGTCACTGAGTGCCAAGGATGGCAGACAGAGGCCAAGGCACTACCTGGTACAGAACGGGGAGGCAAATGGACCTTTCTCCGTCATGGGTGTGTTCTCTGAACTCAGGGAACCCTGGGGTTCACGCACTCCACTGAGCAGAAGGATGGTGGAGTGAAGGGAGAAAGGGTTTTCCCGTATTTTAAAATAATATTTTGAGTAACTCCTGCCTCAATTATCCTCTTTTCTGTCTTCCTGGCCCTTTAAGTATACAGGCTTGTGTTCTAAAAAATATTCATGACATTTTACCTCAGAATAATTTCATATCTCATAATCTTTTTCCAAGCACCTTAAGCCCCACAGTGAGGCCACAGAGGGAAACATATTTAGATATTACTGGGGCTTGCTTTGCCACATCCCTGGTTTTATGGGGATAAAACTGTGCTGCAGACTGGGCTCCAAGAGCCCATGACATAATACCCCAACTTTCTCTAAAATGTTATAATAACATTTTTTACAGATCCTGGGTGAAAAGTAAACTTCCCTGACTTCCAGATACCTTTTTGCTGGTACTTAAGAGTCTTGCAATCCATTTTCATCTGGAGAAAAAACAATTCTGGGACAGCATTCAGTGTATTTCAAGGGTCTCTTCTGCTGTTGTTGAGCAGCTTTTTCTGTTGCCTGTTGGTTTTTTACCTCTATTTTTAGAGTCTTGCATGTTCCCACTTGTGAATATCCAGGCAAACCCACTCCTACAGTTTGTTGTCTACTCGGTCTTGCAATGCTGTTGCAAGAAAGGAGTTGCATACGTCTTACATTAGTCTGGAGTGGTGGCTTTTGGGCTGGCTGATACCAGTGGGACCTTCAGGCTCCAATGAGACAATACAAAGGGAAAACTTTTCATGTACAAAGAGATAACCAGGTGGTAGGTTGGTCACCTCCCATGAACCAGATGAGGATATGCCAAAAAAAAATAGAGGTTTGCCACCCTGAAAGACCTTTTAACTCCAACACATGAGACCAGTTCCGCATGCATCTGGCTGCAGATGTGGCGGGGCATTGGGACCCTTCAGAGGAGCAGCTTTCCTTTGCCAGGCCTTGCTCTTCCAGGAGATTTTTTGCCTTCCTGAGCCCTTTAGAGTCAGCGAGCTGTGCAGCAGACTCCTGGGGCAAACTCTGCCATGTCCAGGGTGTTTCTGTACCCAGTTGCACCCCCTTCTCAGAGCACCGGTGACCACCACTATGGTGATTTTTGAAAGTGATTTGTACATACCTGTACCTATGTACATAACTGTACATGACCTTAGTTTCACAGGAAGCAATGTCACGGTATGCTGGTGCCAAAGCATGGGCAGATGCGGATGCAGAGGTGGATTAATCTGAGTTTGCCGTGGTCTCACAGGATGGGGCTCTCAGAGAAACCCTTGTCTCTCCACCTGCCCAAGCCAAGTAGTTTCCAAGCGTCAGCAGTGCCGCAGCCGTAGGGACGCTGGCTCTCATCAGGCTGTGGGAGGAAGGACACAGCAAAATCAATAGGTAGCGTCCATTTACTGTAATGGGCTTTGGTTTGGGTCAATGGATTTCTTCCTCCTATTAATCATCATTGCAGTCCACTGTGCAAAGGCAGCGCTGAAAGCTAAAAGGGAAATAATCCCGTCCCTGCAGAGAACGAAGACAACCCATTAGCCACGCACGCGATGCTGTCTTGCTTGCATTTGCTCTGTTTGTCTGTCTTTTAACTGTGACTGGGGTTACAAGTGGAGGAAGGGCTGGGCTCAGTGTATATACCCATTTTTCATTAAAAGGATTACTTGGAAAGAGGTGTCCTGAGCACAGGTTTCCCTGATTAATCCTTGACATTGCTGAGAGTCAGAGGTCTCCCCGTGCTATTAAGCTTCCTGACAACCTTTTTCTTCTGGCATAACTGGTGCCAAAATTAGATTTTAAAATTACCCAGTAGTCCCTGTAACTCGTTATGGAGAAGTCTATATCAGGAGTTTGCCCCTGGGAGGAGTTTACCTGGGAGGAGCCAGGTGAAGGCTCCCAGCCCAGGTGTCACAAATAGCCCCTTGCCCCCCACCCAAAATGCCCATGGGAGCCAGGCCTCACGCGTGCTCACTCAGCCTCGCTAGTGTCTGCGCTCAGCGATGGGGAAAAATAACTCATCCACCAGTGCTGGTCCCAGGTGCAAGTCGCAGGTGTTGGTGGACCCAGGGTGAGACCCAGGCTGGACGTCTACAGGGCTTGGCTTCCCCCAGGCTGATGAGCTTGTAAGTGAATAATGAAACTGCTGGTGATTAATAGACCTTTTAAATGGGGCTAGGCCTTGGAGGCAGCCCAGGGAAACACAAGCTGCTCATGGCTACGCCACGACACACAAAGGAGCTACACTCGACAGATAAATTATTCATCGCCATTTTCCCAGCTCAGCTTTCTTATTGACCTGGTATCACCGATGAAGAAAAGTCTGCAGAGAATAACTGACGAGGCAGGACCAAAGGAGCAGAAAGTTTGGATGGTGGCTCACTATGCAAGTAAACACCACAACAAATGGAAAACAACAGGAAGAGGCAAAGATTGAATTGGGAGGTGAAAAACGAGGACAAGCTGAAAAATGTGATGGAGAAGGAGCTAAAGGCAGAGGTGAGGGCTGTGAAACTGGCACCACGAGAAGCATGGGGCTAGAAATTCTGTGAGGACCGGAGGCTGCTCCCAATGTTTTTCAGCAGCCAGGAATGAGCACGTCTAAGAGGTCTCCACAGAGCAGGTCAGGGTGCTGGAGCATGAGAAATGAGCGCGACTCAGGAATGGGGACCGTGGAAACGAGCCAGCTGGAAAAGAGGCTGCCAGGGCTTGAGCTGCAAAAAATAAAAGATGATGTGATGAGGAAAACAGTTAACATGAGAAACTACTCTGCTACTGAGCAGTTAAGAAGACAGTTGTGGTGACTTCGATGTGTCAGGAATGTCCATTAAAACACACCCTGCATGGCAACACATATGGGAGTGTGAGGCACTACAAATAAAAGAATACTGAGCATGGGGCAGACTGGGTGAAGAGGAAAACTGACCTAAATGGTCTGAAGACAAGACCAAGACCAGTAGAGTAAGAAGAAACCTCTTTGCTGGGCTGATAGACTAGGAAGAAAAAAAAATCCATTATAATTTTCTCAGTTCATTTGGTTAACAGAAGGGTTTAAACCTTGACTCGACCAAAGAGCGCCTCTCGCTGCTGGGCTGATAGACTAGGAAGAAAAAAAAAACACCATTATAATTTTCTCAGTTCATTTGGTTCACAGAAGGGTTTAAACCTTGATTCGACTTGACCAAAGAGCGCCTCTCGGCCAGGCATCGGAGCTGCTGAGAGTCAGGCAGTGCCCAGGGAGTGCTGGGAGGGCTCTGGAAGAAGCTGTCCCACCTCAGGGAGGGGTTAGAATTCAGTGCTCTCCTGCAGCTTCTACTCACAGCCAGGCCACCAGTGTGCACTCGCAGTGCTCAGGGGACACGATTCAAGGGCAGGCCTGGATATTTTACTTAAACCACTGCAATAATGGTCTCCAGCTTTCTAGACACCTACATCCAACTGCAATACTTGGAACCGGGGTGGGCACTGGAAGAGCACTATCCTTCCTTCTTTTTTTTCTGCCAGGGAGGAACCACAGGGCATCACAGATTCATAGAATGTCAGGGGTTGGAAGGGACCTCTAGAGATCATCTAGTCCAACCCCCCTGCCAGAGCAGGATCCCCTAG
>NW_009696303.1:0-19570 GCF_000703405.1 Apaloderma vittatum | reverse complement strand
GTCAAGTCCCTCTGTCATCCTTGTAGCTCTCCATTGGACTCTCTCCTGCTGGGAGCAGCAACAGTTCAGGAAGCTTCTGCATGCAGGTTTTTTTATGGCTTTCTGAAATTCCTCTTTGCTTTGATTTACACTGAAATTTGTATGTGCCTAGCTCACGTTTTGGAGCTTTGAAGTGTACTTCAGGTAGCAGCAGTCTGAATGGATATTAAATGAAAAATTAACTGAAGAGAAGCAGTTCATGCAGACACACGGCAGAAAGCACTGCTATGCAAAGAAACAGTTTTCATTTTCATTGCTCTTCTCATAAAAATAAAACACATTCCTAATGCAGATCAGGATATTTGGCTTTCAGGAATTCAAATGGGATTGTTGAAGTAACAAATATGGCCAAGAAAGAAGAAGAGAGCTTTGATTTACATTGTTGAAGGAGAGTCTTTCCTTCGGCAGGATGGTTTGCACTGCAGTGGCCCTAGTGTCCATCAAAACTGGAGGGGGACGGTGCCTCGGGGCACAGATACCGGAGAAAAGGAGGGGTGGGAGTCAGCACATCGAGTGAGAATACGGTTGCTTAAAGTTCATTAAGCGAAGGCATTCCTTGGCAAGCAGTGGTGCAGGCTGCACACCTCATGGGTGTGCATCTCGCCTTCGGGGAGACACCCCAAAATCATGAACATCCTCCCTTCCTACCGCTAGTGAGGCGCACCCTGCGGCAGGAGCACACGGGTTTGCCCAACCTCCTCACTGCAGGAGGATCATGATTTATCGAAAACTAAGCACATGGATAAAGTGTTTGTATTTTTTTCTTACTGATGAAAACCTATAGCCATAAATACATATCCAGAGCTGGCCTGGCGGATAGATCCATCAGGGCTTGCTCCTCTCCAGGATTTAGCTGTCAACCTGTCAAAGCCAGCTGCTCAGAGGCTGAATTTTTTTTCTGCTCCCACAGTCACCAAATTTTCAGTCAATCCTAGCCTGGATGGTTGCTGTAATCCTTCCCCACACCAGCTCTGCTACTCTCTTTCCCCCTCGGTGGGGGCCCTGGGATGGGAGGGGAGCTCGGGCAGGTGTCAGTTTCCCTCCTAGGTGCCACCAAGGTGTACCTCCAGCACTTCCTGGGATGGGTGGCACTCAAAAGAAACCTGGAGGAAGGGAAAAAGTGTCTTTTTTATTTCCATAGGGCTGTTTTCCAGGCATTCAAGAACTGCCGGGGGTGGACCTGTGGCTGCAAAAACAATAAAATTGCTTAGCTTTGTTAGCAGTAGTAATGCTGGAGAAAGCATAGTTATTTTTTTTTTCCAGGAGAAAGTATCATTTTAAAGGAATTTTTTTAAGGGAATATGTAGAGAAAAACATTGATTAAAATCCTGGAAGCAAGGAAGGAATCATTTGCACTAAAGTAATAAAATTATTTTGCTTCAACCCTTCCACAGTGAAATACTTGGCTCATTCTTGTGTGAGGTAGCATGCTGTTCCGAAGTCCATTTAATGTTAAAAAAAAGCCCTGTCAGTTGTTGAAATGACAACAAATGCTTTGATGGGCATCAAAGGATCTGCTCATCTTCCTAAAGTTTAGTTTCATAGGAAATTCCAAATCTTGTTGTTTTTAATCCAACAACCCATTGCAAAACTGGGGAATTCCCTGCAAAAAAAAAAAAAAAGGAAATTCCAGCTTCCATGCAGTGCTAGTTACTCTCATTACCTTTAGTTTCTTGCTCGCATGCTCCCTGGTTTCCCTCTGCTTCCCAGGACTCCCTGATGTACCTGTAGGAAGGTGGCACAGCTCTGCCCAGCCACGTCTGTCCCCTCCCCTGCCCTGCTGCAGCCACAGCCCTGTGAAAAACACCAGCTCAGAGGAGGGTCTGAGAGCTCACCCAGCACGGGAGAAGGTGCCCGTGGTTCTTTGTGTTTTGTCACGAAAAGCAGTGCAGGAAGGAAGTAGAACGGGGCTGGCAGCTTGGCCCTATGTGGTGATGAAGGCTGGAAGTTCGCTCATGCTCGCCTTCCTTCAAACTTGCAGGAAAACCAAACAACGTTTGGATGAAGTGTCAGCAAAAGGGGAAAATCAAAGTCCTACTGGAGCCACAGCATGAACTGAGCTGCTTCCTCCCGCGCTTGTCCCTGGCAGGAGTGTGCCCACATGGATCCTCTCCCTAGGCAGAAGTGAAATTTTCTTCTCCACCTGGACATTTACATCTACAAAATGAATGGGATTACTCCTATTGCAGCTTATCTCTGCTCTGTAGTTAGGTTATTTGTTGATGGATGGTCAGATGGATGTTGAAGCACTTCTGGGAAAATTGCTCTTCTTCCTCATCAGCATAGCTGTACTAGCCCATCCCTTTAAAAAAAAACTTGGCCAGAAGGGGGTTGAATGTAAAATGATTTAGCACCGGATAAAAAATTCATGGTAAACTGTTTCTCACCCCTAGTGTTTTCTTTTTTCTCTATCTAGTTTCAACACTTCAGCATCACACAGAGAATTGTTTTCCATGGAAAAAAACCATACTCACCACCAGGAAAATAATTTTTCTGCTCTTAACAAGCAACAGCGCTGCTTGCCCAGGCCAGAAGGTCACTGTCCCAGATGTGCATTTTTGTGGGCTCACCCTGCATGGACCCATGCAGCCACAGGGAAACGTGTCCTTCATAGCCCACAGATCCTCATCACAAGCAGGTCCTGCGTGCACCTCAGCACACCCATGCGTTCAGACTTTAGCCCTCGGCGTGTTTTGGGCCCTTTGCAACAAAATATTCCGGCATGAATCTTCCCTTTAGCACAAGAAAGAGGTTGCAGAGGAGTCCTAGCTAGGGCTCCATATTGCAGTTCTTCAAAACATGCTTGCATCGTGTACATAATTTTGACATAGCCCTGGCAAACATTTCTGGGCACTGCTGCAGCATGTGCAAGAGCAAAGAGTATCACGACTTTCAGGAGCAATGGTCCTCAATGGTCCCACATGCAGGTCATACCCCTGAGTCCCATCACCCTGTGATGAGGGGAATGCACTGGCATGCAGACCTGGGACAGGTCACGACTCCAGCCAGAGACAAATAAGCAACTGTTATAAGGAAAAAAAATTAAAAGAATTGGGAGAGGGAAGGCAAAAAGTTCGGTTTCTAGTTGTATCTCCTGTGATTCACAGACTGACTCATACCAGAGTATTGCCAGTTATATAAAGGGATATATTCTTGAAGATATGTGGTGGCCTTCAATTTTCATAATGGATAAAATTCAAACTGAGGCCTCTATTGTTATACTGCTGGATCATCTTGGCAGTGACATACTATGGAAAGAAGCAAGAACAGGCTGAAGTCACACAAACCTGTGCTTTAAAATTAGGAACTCATAAAGCTTGTCCCTGATAGGGGCTCCTCTGCAAGATACACTCAAAGTACTTGGTCACTGGCAGTAAGGAATAAATGGCAGATTGGTATAAATGAGACTGGGGCTAAGCCCTACTTCTACTTCCTAACTGAAATTCCCAGGGAGGCTGGGGGCTGTGGGGATGATAGGACTCTTTGGCTCATCAAATTGAACCTCCTTTTGCCCCCAGCACCCCAGTACCTAGTGCTGCTTATAAAGTCATTGTGCTCTAGACCCAGCTGGATGTTGGGCCCCACACACTGGGTCAGAGTCTGCTCTGAGCCCCCTGGAACCCTTGGTGGATGCTCTCCTGAAGTGCACACATGGCAAGCTGCTATCAGTTTGCGCTTGTGACATCTCTTCTTTGCAGCTCAGAAGGCTTCTTCAGCCTTCCCATCTTTTGAGGTACAAGGAGAGCAGTCACAGCTCCTTTCAGCCCCACTGATCGGGCTTGAAATCCTCACTCCATCAGTATCCTCTCCAGATGGGGAAGAGTTGCTCCACAGGTCACCCAGCAGCCATCTCTGGAGACTCCAAGCAGTTCTGGTTTTCTTGGGGATGGCTGAGAGGAGCAGGCAAGGGTTCATCAGGGCTTCAAATGAGGCTTTCCACCTGTGATGTCAAACGTGGGGCATGCAGACCTGCCCCACACTAGCACCACAGCAAAGACACGTAGATTTTTTGCTCCACCAGCTTTCCTACCTATCACTTCAGGTTACTGCAGACATCGCTACTGCCCTCCCAGAGCACCCCTTGTGCACAGTGCTGTTGTAGGGCATTCTGTTTCTTCTGCTATGGTACTCAAGGTGAAATGATGGACTGTTTAGCAGGAGATGAGCATTTGAAAGAGCTACATCACCAAACACTGCAAGCTGTTGGTGTCTCACCAGAGGAATGGATATTCTCCACTGGGCGTGGATAGCTCCTCGCATTATACCCAGCTCCAGGTTCTATGAAGCTTGGAGGCATGTGGACCCTGAGTTGCCCTCATCTTGAGACATGGGCTTTCTCAGAGGGGATCAGTGCAGAAGTAGGACCAAAAGGCTTGTGAACTGAGGAAGCTTTTAGTGCTAGACAAATACATCTAACTTTTGTAGTGTCATGCTAATTCCACAACTGCATTCGTAACGTGGCTTCCTGCTGTGATGGGGATTTAATGTTTAGCTTTATAAGAGTAGTTGCTACATCTATTTTTTTATTCCATGTTTCCATTTATAAGGCACAACTATTGTCAGCACCTGGATTACTTATGGTGACCAATTAGGATAAATATTTTTATTCAGCTATCACCGGGAAGCCCTCAGTGAGCAGGATACTATGGTTTCACGTGTTCAGAGATAGGGCAGAGACGATTTCTTTATAATTCCACAAGTAACACCTTAATTATTGCCTAAACAACTTTAGCTTAATTGTCACCTCTGGCTGAAGAGACGTTATCCATTGGGACATTAAGGAATTACAGCTAATGCAAGCAGAACTCTGATGTACTTCTTCACAATATTATGTTAGGTAAGATCCTTGAACTCCTCCAGTGTTATTTTAAAGAACTGCATGTGATAAGTAAGTCAACTTGGTTATGTGCTCTGTGTGAAAAACTGCCAAATATCCCACAGGGCAAATATGAAAAAGCAGCAGAGAAGACATTCTGAAGAAATGAGACTTTATTGACTTTTTGTCTCACCTTCAAAGGCCATCAATCAAGCATTGTTGAAGACTGTGATTTCACAATTTCATTGCAATTCCAGCGGGTGAGTAGTAAAGCGAATATCATGTTGGCACGTCATTGTTCCTGTGATTTTTCTTATTTGAACCAAAAAAAAGAAACAAAGCAAGAGAGAAAACAATGATGGAGAGCAAGGAAACATGAGAGTCCTTAATTCAGTCCCTTCTGATATCAGTGACAGCTGGTGCTGGTCTATTACAAGGACAGGATTCACATAGAAGAGGAATGAGATGGGAGAATAAAATTCATTATCAGGGAAATGTCTTCTGAGCAGATCAAGAAAATCTGGATCCCATACTTGAGTTGTTTGGTTGTTTTTTTAAGCAGAGAAATAATGAGTAGTGACACAGGTGTCTACTTAGTCTACAGTGTGTTTTTCTTGATCTTTTCTCCTTTGTAGTTGCCAAATGTTGCTGTTCCAGCAGATCAAAACTGAAGCAGGGCTTTTACTCTGTGCCATATGATGTTTCTGTTTTCCAAGTGGCATGTCTTGAATGATAAAAACAGCATACGGTAAATCTATTAATTCATGGAGGACCACCCACTGCCACAGCTGAAGTTCAGCAGTAAAACTCCCAGCAACGAGCCCGTGCACAGGAGCACGACTGTCCTTCATGGCTTTCTGCTCACACACAGTTGCACTGGCCCTCTCCGTCGATCTGACCCTGAAGATTCAGGTTCTGCTGTACCATCTTCTTTCTACCATTCTCTCCAAACCTTTTAAAGTCCCAAATCACACACTCCATTACCAGGTGCCACCTTTGATTATTCTCTTAGCCACATGCCTCATACTTCAAGTGCCAGAAGTTTCCTTTTTCCTCCTGTTTATACTCCATACAGGATCTATCAGCATCTTTTTTATCTATTTATATCTATTTATATCTATTTTTAACTATTGACAATGTAGTCCCTATCTCAAAGAACTTACACTATGAGCTTAAGAACAGAGATCCATACGTATCCTTCAGTGCTTTAAATGGCCTTGAGCTGTTAATTTTCAAGGACTACTATGAATGACATGAAGTAAAGATCCAATACTGATAATTTACAGAAGAAATAATATTCAATAATATTCTCCTAAGTGAGTTTGTGATGTGAGCAGCAACAGAAGAGGAGGACCTGGGGAGAGCTGTTTGGCAAGGAGGCAACAAAGGACACCAAGGATGAATGAAATTGCACGTGGATGGATAGGGGCCAGGAAATAAACAATGAGGCAGCTTCTGCTAAATCATTTCACCCAGCTGTGGGTGACTTGTTGCTGTGAAGTGGTGTCACAGGCGAACCCAAAACATGCAGGAGCCTCCGGAAAATTCCCTGGGGATCTAGTGTCCAGATGTTCCTTCTCAGGGTTTGGTCCAGCTGGAGATGGGATGAGTTCAAATGCTGCCAGTCACTGATACTTCTTCCTGGAAGGCTGTGAAGAACTGTTTTTTCTTAACATTTCAGATAAAACATCCTTGAAATGTCGGTAAGTGTGACAGTGTGATGAAATGGATTTACAGGAGGGCTGCCTGGAATGTATATGAGGGGACAACAAGCAAGGAAAGAAGGCAAGCAGGCAAGTAGAGCTATAAATGAGTGAAAATATAGGGTTTATTTATTAACATAGAATTTAATATCCCACTTACAATCCAGTTTTTCACTGTTACACCAGAATATCAACTCCTGCAAGGCTGTTCCTCCTAGCAGTGGGAGCCTTTCTCTCCTGCTAGACTTTGAATCTGATTTCCAGATTATCTTAATTACTTTCCAACTGAGTCAAGATACTGGAATGTTTCTTTTGGAATTGTCCAAAATGCATTTTTTCTTCTTTTCTTGGAGATTCATTTTTATTTCTGTACAGAGTTCATGAAGTGCCTAATCTTAAAATGTTCTGCAGTAGAACCTTGGTGCTGCTGCGGATGAGATGCGTGGAATGATAAATGTGAAACTGCCCGATTAGACAAGGTTTTTTTTTTTCCAGTAAACCCAAAGGGAGGAGAGTATCCAAGTTCCCTGGACGACTTAACAGATTTTTAAACTATTTCTCTGGTGACAGTGGCAGATGAGAAAGGAAGTGAATGATGGGGGAGATGCATTGAGGTCCTTATCTCTGTCATGTGTCAATTAATACAACCGAAAGGGCAGAAGCTGTAATTGAACATGGGGTCCTGTGCTGAAGTCAGTAACAGACACGTGTTCGGATGGGAGGAGAGCAGATAGGCCAAGCTGTATTTTGTACGGCAATACTGTTAAAAAAGAAAAGAAAAATGTGCTCTTCTCTGGGTTTAAGACATTAACCAGAGGCTAAACGATCAGTTCTGAGCTCTCTAAAGCCTGAATCGTTGAGTAAATTAAGATGTGAACCTTATTTAATGTATTAGTTCCTGGAATGGGACTTTGGGCATTTCACTACGGAAAAACATTCCTTGAAAAGTAACTGCTTTATCAGTGGGATTAACCCCACCCAGAGTAAACTCCCTACTGAAATCTGTAACAGTTCCTTGTGTGAAGTCCAGCACCGTACATGGATCTTGTGAGCGGTTGTCCTTCTTCACGCAGAGGTGCTTAAAACAGGGATAATGTAGCTGGATGCCATAGCTATAGTTCATGGGACTGGATTTATCTGTACGCTGGAGAATGAGCTGATTGTTATTTTATTTTTTTTATTTTTTCTTCCACAAGCTGATTTATTTTGCATTCGTGTTATGAATGTAACTTTTTAAGGGAAAAGACTTCCTGACTGCAGTTATATTTATTCTTATCACAGAGCCATTCTCCATCTCGATGTGCTTAATTTACTTCCGTAATGTTGTCAAGTTGCTCTCAAAATTAGAATCCAAGTTTCAATATACCAAAAATGCCAAGAGGGACTCTCCAAAGTACAAGTAGTATGAAGCTTGTGTAGAATCACGAATCCATCCCAGAGACTAGTGAATTACTGGAGAAGATTTTTTAGAAAAAGATAATGAATAATAGAGATATTTTTGGATGTTCTTTTAAAATCAGCGGCTGCTTAAGAACAGTAGCTTCCAGCACAGGCTTCACTGTAACTGGAAAATGGATCCATCCACAGAGCTCAATCACACATATATCACACAGGCTGACAGCTCACCTTTCCTTAATGTAGCGTTTCTAAATGGTAATTATTTTAATGTGTGATTATTCTATTTTTGAGCAGTTCCAGGAGTTTCTGACATGTGTAAGCAGGTGTAACTTCTAAAAAACCTTTGCTTCATAGAAATTTGTCCTATGATTGATCATATAAGTCTCTGTGAAACAATACCTAGAAAATGAGCGAAGTAAAACCTACCATTTTATCTTCTTTGAAGTACTTGGACAAGGTTCTCCATTCTCTCTTTAATTATTTGTTCTGGCAATAAAACCTTCGGTGACTGCTTAAGAAGTAAACCTGGAGTTCAAAAACTCCCCATAGGAACGGCGGTGAATGTAATTTCATTATACATAGCATAGAAAACATATTATTCTATTTGCTGAACCCTTTGTGGTCTATTGGGAGACTCCTGGAACAGAGAAAGAAAAATGCCTCCTTCTATGGGTTGCAAATTGGATCATATCTAAGTTTTAATTTTGAGCTCTGAGACACAAGTGCCAAATGAGTCACTGGCCAGATGAAGAAAAATACAACAGATTCCAATTTTCTTCTCTGTTTGTCAGTCTTGCCCTGGCCCTGTTTTGAACGCGAGACAGCCAGATGCTTGTATAAACCTCCTCCATTCTGCAGGGAACCACAGAAAGCGACTGCCTGGAGGTTGTATTTTGGTGGTGATTGGATGAGAAAGAAAGGCATAACCATGAAAGCTGTTCACACCATGTCTGTCAGGAGAGAGATTCCCCTGAGGGAAAATGTCCCTGATAAACAAACTACAGTAAGTGGATACCCACTGAAGGAGAACATCTGCTTTTCAAGAACAACCATTGCATGAGAAGACTTTGCAGCTACTGGTGCCTCCACTTCTCATGGCGAAGACTGGGGCGGGGGTGGATATATCTGCGTTGGATGTTTTCCCACTTACTGCCGTTACAAGGTAGGGGATTACCCAAGGATTTTCCCTATCCTGAACAGTCATGAAGGCAGGTGTGTGAGTCTGTGATAAACACATCATGAAAGAGAAACTGCTGCAAACCCCTGTATTCTCTTCTTATGGTCGCTGGGGAGGAGAGCAGATGGGTGAGGATCTGGTCTTGTCCTGTTTCTTATGACCCAGAGAGGGCGGCCGGGAGGAAGCAAAGCAAGGCAAAGTGTGGCAAGGAGAGGAGTGGAGTATATGGTTTCCAGATAGAAAATAACACATGTAGGGTCTTGACATTTGCTTTGACTTGTCCCTCAATGTCCCTGAATAGATCAGCACAAAATACTAAATTGGTCCATTTCATAATTAGGAGGCCTGTGGTGTCCAGAATACCAATTTTTTTCCCCTATTCTGCTTACTTTCTTACTATGAATATATATATATATATACACACACACACAATTTTGTGATAAACTGTAATAAATGTATTGGTAAGAGAGGACAGCCCTCCCTGTCACAGTAGGACATGGTAAGTCAGTAAAACCTTGTATGTGTTATCAGCTGCTGCTAGACAGACCCTCATATTCTTCATCACTGTCTCAATGCACTCTGTGAATGGAGAGGTCCTCAAGCACTGTGGCTAAAGCTGCAGCCTTTGTGAAAAGACACCTCTCCTCTGGCATGCTGTGTCTTGCAATGATCACAGAATCACAGAATCATTAAGGTTGGAAAAGACCTCTAAGATCATCAAGTCCAACTGTCAACCCAACACTACCGTAACCACTGAACCATGTCCCAAAGTGCCACATCTACACATTTTTTGAACACTTTCAGGGATGGTGAATCTACCACTTCCCTGGGCAGCCTGTTCCAATGCTTCACCACTCTTTCAGTAAAGAAATTTTTCCTAATATCCAGTCTAAGACTCCGCTGGTGCAACTGGAGCCCATTTCCTCTCATCCTAATTAATATAATTTTGATTTCTCCAAAAGTAGACTTCCTTCTCTTGTTCATCTTGTTTGACCCTGCTGTGGCAGAGGAGCTGAACTAGATGATCTTTCGAGGTCCCTTCCAACCCCTAACATTCTGTGATTCTGTGATTCTGTGATTCTGTGATTCTGTGATTCTGTGATTCTGTGATTCTGTGATCATCTGTTGTTTGAATGGTTACTTTGTTATGGCTAAAGCCATAACAAAAGACCATAAAGGTCTTTTCCAACCTTAATGATTCTATGATTCTGTGATCATTGCAAGACACAGCATGCCAGAGGAGAGCTGTCTTTTCACAAAGGCTGCATATACTTTTCGATGGTTTTATGCTTTCAGATATTCTTGCCAGCTTCAAAGGCATGATGGTCTTTAGGTGTTTAAAGCCAGTATTAGGAAAAAGCACCGCTGGCTCAGAACAATGTGATACCAGTTGGATACGAAACATCATTGACTGGTTGGGTGAAACAGGTCAGCTGCTCTTCGTTGACAAGATGTGGAGAGGGCTGATGGCCTGAATGGTGTGGGTTCCTCTGTTGTTCCCAGACACACAGATTTGGATTCAGCTTAGAGAAGAGATCTGGCTCTAACACAGTGCGTACAGTACAGACCAAGCACTCTGTGATGCCTCAACATCCCCCATGCGGCCCAGGCAATGTCTCAGCCTGCATGAGACATTCTTGGATGAGCAAGAAGTAGGTCTTTGTCAGCTCTCCAGGAGGATGGGTGATCTTTTGTCTGCATTCCTAGCTGAGACTCATTCAGCGTCCTGAAAGGCAGCACTCCTTTGATCATGTCTCATCAGCTTGTTTTTCCGAGCAGGTTTCAGCCAACTTTTGATCTGTGGCTGGTAATGCAGACCTAACTAGCCAGCAGCCAATTCTGCAATGAGATGTCAGCCTCAGGCTTCAGGCAATGGGCTTTTTGAGAGGGCACCTGCTGTGGCAAGAGTTTTACCCTGGGCTGCCAGGACCACAAGCTACTGCTTCGTTGTACACATCTGGATTCACTGCACTCCCAGTGTGAGCAAGCTGGGACTTCCCAGGAAGAACTGCTTGCGGCCAGCTGTGAGAGCTACACAGAAGCCTGTGGTGACATCTCAAAAGCAGTTAAACACCCAGACAAATGCCAGATTAGCATTTTTTATCAGCTGATGTATTTCTCTCTGTGGCATAGCATACCTGAGGCATCATGTCCTTCTTTCTCAGTAGAAGATCTCATCAGGACAATGGCACATTTGTGCTGGTAGAAAACAGGTGAGCTGTAAATAGAGCTAATAACCCTCTTCTAACATAATTCCTCCTATGCCCACCCACATTTCTATTTCTGCACTTCGGTCAAAGCATGGCAATTCAAAGATTGCAAAGATTGCAGTTGGCTACCCCCAGATAAGAGTTCAGCTCCATGGTGCTGACAGATGGCCTCAGCCAGCTCTTGCCAGGGGAATGCTGGACATGGAAGTGAGCGCTTTCTCTTGTGAATCCACATCTGTTTGTGTCTGGGTGAGTCCAGCTTCTTAAAACAGTCATGGCATTTTGCTCAGATGATCATGAAGTAACTAGACAATGAAGCCATGGACTAGTTTTCTGTGAAGGCCACACTTGATGAAGATTACAATGGATAGCTAATTGTCTTTCCAAAGCTCTTGGATGGAAAAGAAATTCCAAAGAACAAATATCTGAGTCTGCACCTTTGAATGCAGCTAGTAAGTGCTTAGAGAACAACTCAGACATGAGTGACACTCACAAAATGCCACTGAGTGGCACCGAGTGGACCAGGCCAAGTGCATGCCTGGCTGCTAGCCCAGGCTAGAGGTTGTGTTCCAGCTTTTTCCTGATCTCTAAGTGGTCAGACATACCCAAGAGGGCTCCACCACTAGGATGAGAGCACCCACCAGCCAGGAAGCACACAAACAATTCGCCAGCTGGGACCATGCCATGGATCTATCTCTTTTTTTGAGCTTTATTGTGCAGGGTTCATTCTGAGGAATGTCAGATAGGCTTTGGTAGAAATTGCCTTTCTTTAAATGAAATTATGAAATTAATCATGAAATGGCCTTTCTTTAAAGAAGATCATTTTCCTAATGTCCTGGGTGGGAAGTGGGAGAAGGAGCAGAGAGGAGAATCTGGGTGTCACTGAACCTGCCAGGCACGGCTGTTTCTGTTGGTATCACTGTTTTAAGTCTTATGCCAACAAAACATTACATTACAGCTCTGAATAGGGCCGTGTACTTTAAGGCAGCTCTCCTGCAGGAACTGAAGCTGTGCAGGGTCTGCTGCCCAGCCATGGCTTACCTTTAGCTTCTCAACTTGAGCTGGGATTCTCATTAAGCCTCTGCCATGCCTAGTTCTTCACTTAATTTACAGCTCAGCAGAATTATTTAACAAGTTTTAAGTCAACAGATGTCTTCCCGTGTGGACACCATCTCAAATCATGGTGGTGCTCTGGATACTGATCCTGTCTGCAGGGACGTCTTTGGTACATAAAACTGCCTGCCAACAGGGCAGGGTTTGTACCAAGCCAGAAGAGATTTGTACATCTTCTCAGAAGTATCTGTCCCTATCGCAGTCTTGGAATAGACCGCCTTATCTCAGTATGAAATCTCTCCATTCCAGTGGTTTATCCTCTTTTCTCCCAAGGGGCAGATGTGTGTCTAATGGCTCTTGTGTCCTTCATCACCTGAGCCACTGGAACAAGGCAGCTACTTCTGCACCAGATGCCTGAAAAAGTTGTTTTGTCTTACTGTCAGTGCAGACTGCTTTTCACATGTTTGGAAAAGCTGCTGCAGATGCAGGCTAATGTTGACGTTTCTTTAACTGTCGGCATCAAGTAATAACATGGTTGATGTTGCCTAGGGGATTAGTTGGACCCTGCAATGTCTCCTGCTGCTTCTTGGTGCTCTTGGCTCCCACATCTGCTGTAATTGCTTTCCCTGGCATCAAATCCATGTCAAGCTACGGCCTCTCTGACACCCAGTGATCTCTCGTACAGCAAAAAATAAAAATAATCACGGTAACATTTAATCACCTGTTGGTGAATTCTCTGCAGTGTGCTGGGCTGCACAGGGCTGTGAAAGCTTCTTCAAGGGAATCAACTTCATGCCAAGAAAAAAAAAATCCCGTCTCTCATGCAGTATTAATTTAAGATGCCTGCACCAGCATTCTAGGATTTTGCTTTTTCGAAGTCATCATGCTGAAGGAAAACAAATTTTCAGCCCTTGGCTCACCAAATACAGAGCGGAGTTGTTCTGAGAGTTGTTTGTCAGCCTCATCCTTGCCTAAACTGCTTGAATCTTATTTTCCATTTGGTCTAATCATCCTCAGCCTTGAACTGTTCTGGAGCCAGTATCTGGCAGTGGGAGCACCGAGGACTTCACAGGCATTGTTAGAGCTGAGTTCCTGCAGAGACCATTCAGAGAACTCTCTCATTTTCTTCCCAAGTTTGTTTGCCCACTGTCACCATACAGTGTTTTCTTGTTTAAATAAAGGCTGCCCATCTGTTCTGGTCTCTGCAGCATGCTTCTAGTCAGCTTTTAGAAAACCAGCCTGAGGAAGTGCAGCACTTTCTGGGAAAAATCCCAGCAAACTCTGTTCTCCACTAAATCAAAGCTCTCCAGTAAATCAAAGCTCACACTCCAGCACCCTCTGTCAGAAGGGTGCAAAAATGGTATTGCTGCAAAGGGGGAACGAATCCCAGGAACATGGAGAGAATAATAAGAGGAGACTCGTGATTAGGCATTCCTCAGCAATAACAGTGTTTTACAGGCTCTTGCCAGAGCTACTTAGGGCTTGCTGCGGTGCTGTGCAGAGGCTCCTGCTACACACTGCTAAAAAGTAATGATCAGCTAATGCTGAAGAGAGCAGCCTCTGTCAGTTGCCTTGGCTCTGTATGGTTACTGAACACCACATGGTACCGCATGTGAAACAAAATGGAAAATACCCCCAGCAAAAGAAGGAAGCCGTTCAAGGGAAAGACACAGCACAAGGAGCTGCAGGCTCTGTGGCAGACGCCACAAACATTGCCATTTGGAAGCAGATGCAAACTCTGCAGTGGCTTCATCACTTTGCGGCACTGACAGAGGTTGCCAACAGCTCCAGAGCACACATGAGTGCTGTGCCCCAAACCAAACTGGGTATTTGTTTATTTTAAATTAGATACAGATGCCCGAATCAGCATGGTGGCAGAAATAGTTTTATGAACACTGGAAGAGACATCAGAGATAACACAAGACACACACAGTAAACCCTAGAGAGTATATAAACTCATCTTTACCAAGGAAGGGTATGAAATGTGAGCTAAGTGCCAAAGAGAAGGCTGTTACATTCAGGAATGTGTATGTGTAGGAAACTGAATCTCTTTATTATCTGGGAAGTGTTGCACACTGGATTTCAAGAGAAAGGATGGGCGCCAAAAAAAAAGGAGAGTGAAAGAAGTGAGAGCTCAGAACAGGGGAACATACAAAAACCTCTGCTGATGGACAGATTTCAAAGGATTCCTGTAAAAGTGTTGGAAGGGAGTGTGGTTTCACTGCATTCAAAGGGAATGTTTTCTTAAGGGTATACTCAATGCCAGATTTTTTTTCTACGCTTGACACTCCAGCATCAGCAGGTCTCCAGCAAGGCTGTAAAAAAGCAGCACAAGTTTGTTCACATTCAGCACTCTGTTTAGGAGATACTATTTTCTCCAGCCACCACCGAATTTGCATTCAGCAGCCCAGATGTCTCATCAGGCCAACCGACCACCTTTTGTTTCTCTTGCTGTGGGAGGGGATCGAGACTGCTCTCACAGGTCTTTTAAAGAGCGCATCAGACAAACAGCTATCTGGCATGGTACCAGTAAAGCTGATGCTGCATTTGGGCTGAGAACTTGACGCAAGGCCTCTTCTTTCTGCATTTTTTTTCTATACCAAGACCTGGGAAAACACAGTAGAGGAGATCATGCTAACACACCAAGCTGCTCTGACACCAGGTGCAGCACTTAGATTAAAGCAAAGTGATGGCAATGGAAGATAGCTGCAATATGCTTGTCCTACTAGTTAGATTTACAGACAAATGTCTATGCAGAGGGTGACAAAATGGGATGCAAATCTCATTCAGATGGAGAAACTTGAATCACTTGAAGCAGGGCCTGTTGTGATAAGACAAGAGATAATGGTCTTAAACTAAAAGAGGGTAGATTCAGGCTAGATGTAAAGGAAGAAATTTTTTTAGAATCTTAGTGAAACACTGCAACAGGTTGCCCAGGGAGGTGGTAAAAGCTCCATCCCTAGAGATACTCAGGGTCAGGCTTGGTGGGACTCTGAGCAACCTGCTCTAGTTAAAGATGCCCCCTCTCACTGCCGGGTGGTTGGACTAGATGACCTTTAAAGGTCCCTTCCAACCCAAAACATTCTATAATTCTGCCATTATAAGTCCTGCTGTAAGGGCAACAGCAGGTTGGCTGAGGTAGCTGCAGGCAGAGCCAGAGAATAGTTTTGTCCAAGGTGCATTTATGCCAGCTCAAGTGCCAATACATACACCTCAGAAATTAACAGGACATTTTAAAGCAGTGAGGTTGTTTATTTATGCTGGAAGCTGTGCATTAGGATCATCTCAATTGTTACTTGTTATTACATTTGGCTTGGGGGAAGAAAAAAACACCCCAGAAATAAAAACGTAGGGAGCTGCCCCTTTAAGGGAGCCTGGCAAGAGCTGAGTAGAAAGAGCTGTGCTTGCAGAGATGTTTCAGGCAGCGCAGAGCAGCTAGACATCAGGCTGTGAAAGGAGCGTGTCCCCACCAGTGTCCTTTGCTAGGACTGATTGCAGAGCACATTTAGCTTTCTACCATTTAAATGTACAAATGACTGCTCTGTGACTCAATTAATAGCTCCAGTGCTCCTGGCCAGGCTCTCTCCCTTGAAGGGCAAAAGGCAGCTCTCTGTGACTATTAATGCTCCTTTAACACTGCAGACTTGTTCTGATTTTTGTGGTGTGGCACTCCAGATCCAGAGCTGGTGCTGGCTCCCAGCTGGCTCTCCTAGACCTGTCTAACCACCATGCTCCCGCTGCCACGGCAGCACGTCATACGTCCACTTCCTCAGGGACAGGCAAAGAGCTAAACTCCTCTCTTTGATTTGGAGGTAAATTGTTACCATTTCTGATGAAGCTGAAGTTGCTAAGAATCAATTCATTGCCTCTGAGAAAAGGGTGTCACAGTGCACACTCTTGTCCAGGCAGTGAGACTCTCTCTTGCTTTCCACAAGCCCAGCACTGAGTAACTGTGGGGAAGAACCAGAGGCGGGTGGTCCTCCTGTCTGTGCTATGCATGGTCACCAAATGTGCCCAGCTCCGAACTCTGTCACCAGCTCCTGCAGAGTCCCAGGACATCCACAATCATTGTGTCATGGGACAGGAATGTAGTGGTTCCATGATGAATGTCACAGGGCCAGCACTTACTGAGGCCACACTGTGATCTTGTCAAGGTCAGTGAACCCTGCCCAAGGTCAAGGCCAATTAGCTTTCCCAGCCACCAGGACATGTATTCACATAACGCTTCTTTGGTTTCCAAAGCCGAGGAGAACCAGAGTTGTTTTGGGTGAAAACATTGCATAAGGTGATCAGGTGTCTTCTGACTGAATTTAACGTCGCCAGAACCTGCGAAAGGAAGCACAGTGGGGGAAGTTGCAGACAATGAACACCAAGCTGCTACATTTCAGAGACACAGAGATTCTGAGAGGACAGGGCAAAGATCAGAGCAGCCGCTGCTGTCAGAAAGACAAATGTTGTTTACTCAGAAACTGGAGGATGATATTGTGCTCTGGAGAAAAGTATTAAACACTGTAAGTGGGAGGGGAAGGCTGAGGGGTTTCTAGACAGCACCACAACTGAGGTGGAACATAGTAACTTCTCTGGAACAAAACATAAGCAAGAGCCAACCACCACGACATACCAGGGGATTGCATCTACGGTCTCTGCAGTAAAATGAAGCCTAAATTACAAACCTAGAAGTGGGAAGTAAATGACTTAAGAATGTCCAAAGTCTCATAATGATGCAGAAGAATGGGTCACATTGGGAAAACATAAAGAGAAGTCACCACATGCCCATGCACACACCATGCTGTCTTTTCATTTTTGTCCTCAAGTTTTCTGCAAAGGTAGCACCTTCTCTCTGAAGACTGCATAAAATGTTACTTCTTGATTTCCTGACTGGAGATATCTATCTCAGAGCAGGAGAAGGAGGCAGAGGAGATGGGGAGGGGGAAACCTGTGAGCAAGAAGCAAGCACAGACTTCACAGGAAGGGCAGTGAGCAGAGATACTGGAAGCATGTTTCTGTCTGGGAAAGATTTTCATATCTGCTTCTCACTGCTTTGGTATGGCACCGCTTGAGGGAAGGAGGGAACAGAAGGAAGTGATCTCAAAGACACTCGCTCAGGAGAGACTGGTTTTGGGATGCAGCTGCTCCATGTCAGTTAACCTTGCACCAGAATGGCTGCAAGACTCTGAAGAACAGGAGAAGATATAGGCCTGAACTGTCTCATCATGGCAGGATTGTTGAATACTGAAGAAGAAAGATTGGGTCTGAAGACCTGGAAAAGCCTAAATAAAGTACCGGAAAAAAGAGGATCTGATCTGAAGCTTTTGAGCTTAGCTTTAAAAACTCAAGAAGGAACAGGAGCAAGGTCCTTGTAGGGCCACTTTCAGCAATGCTAAGGGTACCCCTACTCACTGCTGGTGGCTGCACGCAGACAAATGTGGGATCTTGTACAACAGCTAGCAGCAAACATCTGCACTTCTTGACCCCTGGAAGAAGTGTGGGCAGTTAACCAAAACTGAGTGACTTCCAGCATCCAGCCTGTGGTGTAGCTGCAGAAGTAGAAAGGGATGCAGCATGTTGGGGAGCACAGACCACCAGAGGAGGGAGGGGTAATGCTCCTTCAGTGACAGGGACTGCAATGGTATGTACAAGGTGGCTTTGCCCAGATAGGAACTAAGATAGCCAGGAAGACTGGGAAGGTCCAGGCTGCTGAAGATTGTGAGCTGGTAACCCCAGCCAACATGTTTTTGACCAAGAACAGAAAGTGTCTCGTTCAAGGCACGGCAGATGAGTAGACACAGAGAAAAGTGCTGGCCATACAAGGCTCTCTGAGGGAGGGATTTTAATCATGGGAATGTCTTGGTGTGCTAATGGTGATGCTAGAAGGAAGGATGAAGCAAAAAAGAAAGCAATGAGATTTGAGACCATTGGGGGAATGTTTGCTGGAGGTGTCGGAGGAGATAATCTGATACCTCTTAAGGTAGGGGAGGTGGGCTAAGTCTTTTGCAAAGCTAGACTAAACCATGGACCTAGAAGTATCTGTTCTTTCAGGAAATTGAAAATGTTTTCTGAAAGACAACAAGATGTACATAGGGGAATGCAGGCAAAGAAAGCAGTTAACTCAGAGGAACAAAGATTTGGCAATGAAGAACAGATTGCAAACTGGGTAATCCCAAGTAATATATGGCTTACAGGTGTGAGGTCCAGCCACAAGGAGCAAGAATCTGATCTATGGAGGGCACTGACCTCATAGAGCAATGGGAAGAGCAAAAGAACATTTCTAGAGTGTGTGTAATTTGTGCGGGGGAGAGGAGGGACATATGTCAAATTTCAAAGTCCATGTGTCAAGGTTCAAGTAAAAAGCTTTGCTAGTGGCTGCTTTTGTAGGCAACACACCCTATCTGGGAACCTTTGAACACGGAAGAGGATGGTCTTCACTCAGGAGTGTTCTTCAAGGTCACAGTCAGGGAGGCTGCTCTTATGACAAGATTCACCCTTGGGACCGTTTGATTTCAGCGCGTGCCCCACTGTGTTGTCCACACCAGGGGTGTCAGGAGGACTCAGCAGTCTCCCTGCTCAACATCCAACCTGGCCAACACTTGGGGAACTGCATTAGCCCCACCAGCTCCTTTCAGACCATTTGCGACTTGTCAGAGCCAGCCAAAACACCTTGTCTAACCAGAGCACAGGCTTTGGGTGGGAATTGTTTTCCCCTTAAAATGCTTATTGCATTGCTTCATGGGTGTGACGTGATTTCTGGTTGAGAAATACAGCCACCACCTCTAAAGAATGCAAGTGCTCAACAGCTACAGGGAGTTGGGTTTTTCTCTCTGCTTTATTTTCATGTCAATAAAAGGGAGTTTGTAGGGGTTTTGCTGGGGCCATCAGCCCGTCGGGAAATTCCACCTCGGCTGGAGAATGTGGAAAGAAATTAAGACCTACGGAGATATTTATGTACCAACACCCCACCAAGCTCAGGGGATTTAAGACCTCGATTGTCAATGTGGGTTGGTTCCTCCTTGGGGCGATGAATACTTGGGGAGGCAGAAGGTCAACCCAGAGAACCCAGGGGGGTTTCAGGAAAGCGGACACCTGGGCTCCGACTCGGGGCGGGAGGGTTGATTTGTCTGAGGACAAGGTGAAGCCCCAGCAACACCCACCCCCAGCCAAGCCCTCTGCCCCTCGA
>NW_009696302.1:0-2161 GCF_000703405.1 Apaloderma vittatum | reverse complement strand
AAAGAGACACCAAAATATTCAGGTGAAGATGGAAAGTTGGCGCAATTATTGAAGGCAAAGAAAAATTCAGAAGGGTGGTGGACAGCAGCCACGGGACAGGTAGTAACACCCCCTTTACTTACGAGAGAAATTGTGCTGATGAAACCTCAGAAGTGTCACTGGGGTGCGGAAGCCATTGTACAGCTCCTAAAGACAAGTGCAGTACCAGTACAGATGTTAGAAAGGGCTAAATCGGCCAAAGCAAAATGTGAAATTTGTTTAAAGAATAATCCAGTAGTCCTAAAGAAAGTTCAAATGGGCAAAATTAAACCAGGAACAGAACCAGGAGACTATTGGCAGACTGACTTTACAGAGCTACCCAGGGGTAGGGGGTATAAATACATATTAGTCGGGATCGACACTTTTTCTGGGTGGCCAGAAGCCTTTCCCTGTGGCACCAATCAAGCTGAAGAAACTGTGAAATGGCTCTTGCAGGAAATTATTCCCAGATTTGGGGTTCCTTTGGAACATGATTAAGTTTGGTTTTTTGTTTATCTTGCAGTATATGGTGGTGGATATATTGAAAGAAACTGTATTGTTACAAACCCAGGCCCAAGTCCACATAAACCGAACTTTGAAAAGAGAAAAACGAAACCTTGATTCTGATCAGTGTTTCTTATGATCTTAACTGCATACCGCTGTATGAAGAAAGAATTTGAAAGGGGAACTAATTGGACTCGAAGAATTGCTACAGCGTTGTCAAGACAACATGATCCGCCACCATGTAACCCACCATCATATGACAATTCAGATTTTGAATCTACTGAGGTAACAAATGCATAAGTGAAAGTATTGGAATATGATTACCAGTACTTTCAAAGGGGGGAAATGTCGTAATCAAATTTAAGTTTTAAAGGGCTAATTGCTTAATGAATACTAATTGCTATCTTAAATTAGTTTGTTGATAAGGATAAGAAATACACAAAACCTCACTTATGCTAAGAAATCTCAGATGCAGGCCTTATGAATATGGCTGGAGCTAGAGCTGGTCCGAGTTGCAAAACTGGCAGGGAACGTTTTGTACTTGGCAAAGCCAGATCTGCCGAACTGCACCTGCACCTTAATAATACCAGCATATTTCACTTAGATCAATATGTGCGGGCATGCCTCCCTATCTCGTGTGCTTTGTGATCAAACGTGGTCTCACCGCAATGACCAATGGTTGTATAGAAGTAAGATGCGTGAACATTAAGAGGGGCTGAACCAATCATTAAAAAGGTCAAAATTAACAGTTGCCATTGTATGCATGTTAATGTTAAAATATGTTAAAGGTCATAATTTTGCATTAAAAAGTGTATAACGAGGCTGAATTTCTGTGATCTATCTGAAGCATTAGGTGATTCCTGTGCTGCAGTAAAGAAGTGCCGGCTTATCTGCGCGTAGATAAGTTCTGGTTGTTTTTGTGACCTTTCCTGTTGAAAAACGCAACAGACCCATCCCCAGGACTCTGCAATCTCCTTTCCAAAAAAATCTCCCGTCAGCCTCCTTTCCTCCAAAACCACCCCAGCTCTCTCAGCCGCTCCTCCCATGACACACTCCGGTCACTTCACCAGCTTTGCTGCCCTCCTTGGCACGAGCTCCAGCACCTCCGTGTCCCTGGAGCGAGGGAGCGAAAGCTCAACACGGGACTCGGGATGTGGCCTCGCCAGGATCGAATACAGGGGGTGGTCACGTCCCTGCTCCTGCTGGCCACACGATTCCGGCTACAAGCCAGGATGTGGTTCAGAGAGTGCTGCGCCCACGCAGGACTGATCCCAAACACCTGTCATTGATCCCCACCACTAAGGGCACACCCCATCCGCTGGCACACAGGACAGGGCGCCAGGGAAAACTGCCCCCACGTGCGCAAAACCTCTGCACTTGCACAGGGGCTGCGTGCGCAAATGGATGTTACGATGGAACAGAGCTTCCCCACACGCAATTTTCCCACGTGTAAAAAGATTCTCTTATGCAAATTTCGTGCATACGCAAAGGCTCCAAAATACAAAAGGCGCCTCACATGCAATTTTCCAACAAGCGCAAAGATTATCATGGACGCAAAACCTAGCGCGATCGCAAAGATTCCAACGTACACAAAAGTTACCCGGAACACAAAGATTATCGCGAACGCAAAGATTATCGC
>NW_009696301.1:5335-29092 GCF_000703405.1 Apaloderma vittatum | reverse complement strand
CTTTGTGAGCGCTGGACGGTGTTGCCTCCCCCAGCGCCGCTCGCCGACCACCCCGCCTGCCCGGCCGGATCCCAGAGAGGTCGGGCAAGACCTCCCTAATCGAGGGGGAGGGGAGCCGAGAGGGCTCTGCGATGAGGAGAGGGCAGGGAGAGCAAACTGAAGAGGAGCTGGGTCTGGGAGCTGGACAGCGAGGGAAGGGAAGGGTAGGCGTTACAGCGGAACGAGGGCGGCAGGGCAGCCGGGAGTCGGCAGAAAGAGAGGGAGCCCTGTCAGGTCGGTGGCAGGATTCGGCTCCCCTGAGCCGGTGCAGCAGCCAGGCACGGGCAGGAGCAGGAGGCTTTCCGAAAAACTGCAGTAGGCTGACTTAGGGAGGCAGGCTGATAGCAGGCTGAAAGAAGAAACAGGCACACTTGGATTAAGTGACATATATTTCTCACCACCACCAATGTATCCCACAAAAGAGACCTCAGACTCTTCCTTCTTCCTATTCAGATTTAGGATTCACAAGCAGTAAATTCGGCTTTTAGTCATAACACCTCTCTCCCACCAGCCACCCACCCCTTTCCTTGCTTTTTCACTCTGAGTCATCTTCAACACCAGTGTCTGCCTACTGCTCCCTTCCAGGGTTTCACGGCCTCGTCTGGGGCTTCGGCAGCTTCCAGCTCATCCTCCCTCCTTGCCTCCCTCCCTGCTGTTTGGCTGCTTCCGAATGTATCCCGCTTCGCTGAGTTGGTCAGGAGTTCCAGCACACCCACAATTACCGCTCCTTTCCTACTAGCCATAGTAGTGTGCTGGTAAATAGTGTCCAGGGACCAGTAAAAGCGTAGATAAACACGGTATTACATTCCTCCCTCTTTTTGAAGAGCTTCATTATCTGCACATGCCTGGCTCAATCAGGACTTTCCCATCAAGCTAAAAAGGCTGGGCTGTTGATACCTTCCCCCCTCCATTAAAGGTGGTTCGTGATTACTGGCAGTGACTGCTGCTCCGAGCGCACAAGGACTATGCGGAGGGAGGGAGAGGGAGACACCGCTGCGGTAGGAAGACCTTCCAGTCTCCTCTAGTCCTGGGCTGTTCAGACAGGACTGCCTGCCGCTGTCGGCTGCCGGCAGGCAACAGGTTAGCCAGAGCCGTGTGCTCAGAGATGGAGGCAGCCGGTGTCAGCTTGCTCCCCTCCAGCCTCCCAGCGACACCACAGGCACTGCTGTCCTTTCTTGATGGCTGAGAGAAAAAGGGAATAAGCAAAGGTGCCTGTGTGTGAGTGTGAACGTGTGCGTGTGTGCGCAGAAAAGGGAGAGAGGCTAGCAAACATGCATTCGGGATTTTCCTCTCCTCAGTGGCTGTGCAAAGGAATGAAAGGTCTGCAGCAAGGTAAGGAGCCCTAATCCAGCCAGAGTGGTACGCTCTGCTCTGGGAAAGAGAGGTGGGGGTTGGGAGGTGGAAGGGCCAGGGTGAGAGGCAGAGTGCAGGATGGGGAGGAAGCAGGGAGACAAAAGGGAGCAAGAAAGAGAGAGAAGCTCATGCCCTCTTCTCTCCCCTCCTCCCTCTTCGAGGCGGGCTGAGAAATTTCTAATCAGCACTCGCAGTTCCTTTCTTCCCAGAAACGATTTCTCTCTGTCCTTTGTTTGTATTTAATTTTTGGCTCTTGCATTTATCTTTTGTTTGGTTTTGTGCATTGTGACTTCTTACTGCGATTTCAGAAAATCTTGCATGAGATACAACAGGTTTGGTTCATCTTCTTTCCTCCTGTCCTCTTCTCCCACATGCCTAAGCTGGTGTTCTAATAACAGCAAAAGGATGAAGAGCAGGTCATCCTTTATTCCTTCCTGTGAAGTGACACAGGCTAGGAAATGTGTGGGACTGTGTTCTTCTCACTCTAGGAGAAGATCATGCAATTCGTCAAGTATCCTTAAGACCCTGTGTGAAGCTGGGTCCTGTAAAATACCAAGTGCAGCTTGGTTCCGGAATTAATCCTCCGCTTGTATTTACCGTTATTCTTATTAATGCTATAATTCCTAATGCATTTAAAACTCAAGAGAAGTGTTGCAGTGGAGAATGAACTCCAGTTTTACCTACAGATCAAGTAAAGAGTTTTTCTTTTCTGCCTCACAATTTGGACTAAGCTTGAAAAGATTACAGTTAGAAGACTGTCCACATTAAAATGTGATCTTCTCTCCCTGTTGAGTAATTTTTCACCAATAATGCAATGCAGTGGTGTAGTACAAAGGCAGGTAGATTTACTGCCTCTGCTTTCTCAGCCACAGTTTAGGCAGGGGGGACATGCTGGAGCACGGTTTTGCTTTGCTGTTTCCTGGTCAACTGAGCAGACTTCTTGGGAAAGCAGGGAAATGGATGGACTCTGTTTATCAGCCTTGATTTACAGTATTCATCTGACTTCCCTTGACTGGCTGCACACAGCATAAGTCTAGTGTAGCTGGGAAGAAATCGCACATTTTTCTTACTTTTTATGCCAGTGACATCACCTTGAGTGGGACTGGCACCAGTGGAAATCCCGGTGCTGTCCCAAGGACAGGTGTTACGGCTTGGTGTTACAAGGCTTGGAGAGACTCTTCCCATTTCTTTTCTTTCGTTCCGGAGTTTTGGTGGTGACCACTTGCTGAGTGACAGTTCTGGGAATGAGTTCTGGGATGGTGAAGCAAGACCGTAAACCAGGAGCCATCTGACAATTGTAACAGATTTTAGACAGTAATGAAGACAGGGTGGATTGGATCTGGTGGCCAAAGCTGTGATAATTCACCTGAAAACACCCGGTGAAAGGTACAGGTCATAAGAGTGTGATGAGCACAGGGAAGCTGGTGAGGAGACAACCAATACCTAGAGAAGCCCATGAAATATCCCGAGCTCTTGGAAAGAACCGTGTGCAGTCCCTGCGGTTTCAGGGCTGTATAATTCCGTGGGGAAGTGGGGAGCGTGGGGTGTCTGGGGGACAGCATCACGGAGAATGGGGAAGAGCAAGGAATGGTCCAGTGTCTGCTGCAGTCAGTGTGCTGGGTCTGGGCTGTCTCCTACATTGAGCGTTTTTGCGTTGAGGGTCTGTGCTGGGTGTGCAAGGCCACGCTTTTCTCCAACTGCTTCCAGGGAGCTGAAATTCTCCATTTTGCTGTGGAACTGTAAAAAGCAGTACTGTGCTTTCACCTTAGCTGCAGCTGACGTGTTCAGGCATTGGTTTCTTGCTGGCTTAAAAAGTTGACAGTTAGTGGCCACAGAGCTAAGAACACAAGCCTGATAGGAACCAGACCAAGACATCCAATTCATTTCCCACAAGCCACTCAACATAATCTGGTGGTGATGGCTTTTTCTTTTTTTGCTGATAAACTGCATGGATTGGATTTAGTCCAGCATGAGTAGGCAAGAATCTGTCAACACGATCTCAGTGATCCCACTCGCGCTCCATTCACCTGTTTACACATCTGCTTATCATCTCTGACTTTTCGGTCTTAAAGCTCAGATCTTGCATTTCCTGATTCAGGCTTGATCCGCATTTGAAAGTGTGGATGGTCTGCCGGTATTGGGCAGTGGGGGAAAGAACACTTTTAATTGATGCATAGTAGCCAAGGCACAGAAAAGAAAGACATAGCATGCTTTTGTCCAGAGGTTTATTTCGCTCGAGGAAGAGATGCGAACTACCCTAGGAGCAATCTCAACAATGAACGTATGCTTTCTGCCAAAGCCCTTAGCTGGAGTCTAGGAGTAGTTTTCCTTAGGTGCCTGGTTCGGGGCCCAAGGACTTCTGTTCTGCTGTGTGCACAACTGCCACTCCTATCAATAAAGGTGCAAAAAATTGGGGGATGTAATTTTTTGTAGTTTCATAGCATCAGCTGTACTGCCTCAGGCAAATGGTAGTGTGAGCCAGATAATTGCAGAGAAAGAGATGCAGTACGTGCACGGACAGGGAGCCCCGTGCTGACCCAAAGCCCTCTCTCAGGCTCAAACCTTATCTTATGCACTAGAAGGATGCAGTCTGAGACCTATCACACTGAACTGCAGTATTCAGCTTTGCCATTATTTACAGAGATTAGTGCTTCAGATCAAGTTTATTCTAACTAGATGATCTTTAAGGTCTCTTCCAACGCGAACCATACTATGATTCTATTCATAAAGGCTAGCTTAAGGCTGTATAGAGAAGCTAAATTTTGTTTTGGGGTTCACCTAGCCTGAGGGAGTCACAGGCTGCTCTGGAGAGCAACTGAAAAGCAAGAACTTAAGGTATCACCTCTTAGTTGCCTTCTCTCATTTGCTCTTGGAAGGCACTTATGAAGATCAGGCTCACAAGGCTCAAAAGCACCCTTACAAATATCCCCTCTGTAATCGCTTCCTGGAATTTTCTTTAATCACCACTGAAATGTATTAGTGACGACTTGTGTGCAATTTTGATTGCATAGTTTGGATACATAGTTTGAGGGCAGTTCAGGAAAAGAATGGGAGAAAGGAGACAAATACACGTTGCCGATGAGAAACAGACAAAACCTATAGACTTATATTTCTGAAGTGCAATTATTTTTAAGCTCTTTCTCTGGGAGTGTATATACACGCATGCACAGACACACAAAACCATGGATTCTTTTTATTTTCTGAGGGTAAGGATACCTGTGTTTTTAATATGCACTTGATTTATATTTGCAGATCTTTCTCTGGAGACTTAGGAGAGCGAGAAAGAAGGAAAGCAAAACTGTCACATAGTCATGAGACTCCTACAAGCTAGATCTTTCTTGTGGAAGTTCAAACATTGTGAAATTCGGAATGAACAGGTTGCTTCTCTGGAGTGCCAGAATTACATTTCCACGATGATTTTGAAATAAAGGCTAATCTTGCTCTGTCTGCATTAGTCAAAACATAGCAGAGCACAATTCAGTTTCTTTTTAGACCTATTTGTATTAAACTAGACAAAGAGCTGCCCTAGTGCTGTCACTAAGCTCTTCATCCTTTTTCACGTCTTTCATTCTTTTTTTCCTCTGCTGTATAAACAGCCCAGAGTTCTGTCCTGTGACACATCAGAGGCTTTTCCTGTCTTGGCTAGTCTCTTGAAGGTTTTTGAGGTCAGCATTTTCTTCCTGAAAGTTGAGGAAGTCCTAAGCAGACCTCTGTAATTCACGTGCATGGACATAACTGACAGGTGTAAACCCACTGTCTTGTCTTCAGACAGTGAAACATCCTGTTGGCCTTTTTGATGGATGCTGTTACAGCAGTGACGTACTACTTGAATCGATTTTGATATTTTTTTTTTGGCAGAGGAAATAACAGGTGTATAATTTCCCAGTTCTGCCATATATAATTGCATATAATTTAACTTAAATAGATCTAGAATGTCTACTGCTCCAGTCTCTAAATCTGAGGCCTCGTGTTGCTCCTAAATGCTATTTCTGGAAAGGATCCGAAAATAATACTTCAGAAGTTAAAAAAGAGCTTGAGATAGAATGTAGAAGATGCTAGATAATTTACTGCATGTCTCCCAAATGCTTTTGGGTAGAAAAAGAACTCCTCTGTTCTCCCAAAAGCTGGTTTTCTTTTCTTTTCTTGATACAGGCATTCACATGGGGATAGGGTGGGGAAAGTTAGTCAGATGAGAATTTGCTAAAGCTCAGCTAATCATTTATTAAAGCAGTCCCTGGCTTGCCAAACTCATTAATCTCATTAACAGGGAAGGAGGGCTGTGGTGCATGGCTCGCTGAAAGCTCTGTGTTTACTAAGCAGCATACTTCGTTCACAAGGGAAAGATTTAAATATTCACTGTGTCACTGTTTTATCCCTGAAGCTGAAGTAACGTGATGAGTCACTTGATCAGCGCATGTCACATGCTGGCTTTGGCCACGGACAGTGTGGGGTCAGGCACAGAGTTGCCAGATACAGGTCTGCCCCGGACCCATTTGTTTATCAGGTGTTTGTCATGTCTCTTGCATTCAGACGCAGCCTAGGAAGCACGGGTCTCTGGAGGGGAAAGAATAAGAGAACATCACCACTTGGTTCGCCTTGAGAAGCAAGTGGTGATACTCTCTTAATGCCATGTGGCCCCTACATTTTCTGCCCCTCTAGTCCCCAGGAACAGTAGGCCGGCTAGAAAGGTACCAGCTGCCCATTCCTGAGTAATCTCCCTGCCTACACCTCAGGAAAGCGGAGGAGCTGCCTCATGCCCTCCCCACCTCTCCTGTGGGAGCATCATGTTGGGACCTCAGCTGTGTTTTGTGGCACACTGGAGAACACCCACACTTCAGTGTTTGGATTTGCGTCCAGGCACTTCTGGAAAAGCTAATGACAGCTCTTGTGCGGCTTCCACAATATGCATAATGTCATGCATTCATTATATGCATAATACAGCCTTCCTGTGCGAATGCTGTGACACCTTCGTGCACTGCGAGCCTTCACGTCTAAGTCCCTGGAGTCAAATCCTGCCTAGATCAGTAACTCTTTGTTCGCATCAGTGACTATCTTGCTTCCAAAATATGCTTTCCCGAGGTTATGACTGTACTGTGTTTTTATTCCCTGAGTGGTATTTACAGACTTCATTGTGATTTGTAGTTCGGACATTGATAACTTGTTGAAATCAAGAATCAGTGTTGATCCAGCCTCTTCACTTTTCCTTTGGTCAATTCCTGATCATGAGATCTCTGCTTGCTTTTTGCCTTTTCAGGTTTGCAGCTGTCTCCAACTTGACCTTGTCCCTTCCTGCCTGCTGTTGTCATGCTGTTGATGCATTTATTGCTCTCCATCTGCTTTAAGCTCCAGTGCTTTAGTCTATGCTTTTTTTTTTTCCCCATCCTAAAGATACCTCCTGTCATTTCACTTTCTTTTGCCAGCTTCCATGTCTTAAATCTCCTGCAACTTGGCTCCAGCCCTTTGAAATTATTTTGACTTAGGCTGATACACCTTCAGCTTCTTCGAGCCGAACGTTAGCTTCCTGCTTCCACAGTTGTCGTCCTGCTTATCCTTCTGCTTCCTATACTTACTCTGATACTTTTTCCTGTCTCCATCTGTTTTCTTCTTTCTTGGCATTTGCCTTTCTCCCCTACGGCTTCCTGACATCAGGAAGCCTTTTTTTGTCCTCAGTCTTTCTTTCCTCCCTAAGCTTTCCGTAAGTCCATCAGTCCCTCCTGATGATGTGTAAATATCATAGAACCATAGAACAGTTTTGGTTGGAAGAGATCTTCAAGGTCATAGAGCCCAGCCTTTTTCCTAGCCCTGTCAACACCACTAAACCGTGTCCCTCAGCACAACATCCACCGATCTCTTAAACCCCTCCAGGGATGGCAACTCAACCACCTCCCTGGGCAGCCTGCTCCAATGCCTGACAACCCTTTCAGTAAAGAAATACTTCCTAATATCCAACCTGAACCTCCCCTGGTGCAGCTTAAGGCCATTTCCCCTCGTCCTGTCACTTGTTACTTGGGAGAAGAGACCAACCCCTATGTCATTACAACCTCCTTTCAAGTAGTTGTAGCGAGCGATAAGGTCTCCCCGCAGTCTTCTCCGTGCTAAACAGCTTTATTCTCTTGAATATTTCCTTATGTCTTGTCCTATTTTCATTGTTCACTGCTCTGGGCCTTGGGGTGTATGGTAACTGGGTGTAGGGTACTGCTACCACCACCATTTCCCAGGCTGATTCCCTTTCCTCATATGAACTTCCACTGTCAGGCCCTGCTGCCGCTCAGCTGCAGAGAATGACCCTGGTTACAAACTTCCTCCTCTTTCAATGCCTCCTCCTTGCTCCCAGGCTGTTCCTGTGCCTCCAGAGGCAAAGCATCAGTGAGTGTATCTGGTGCTGTTGAAGTGCTGGCAGCGATGGCTGCCTGCAGCGCAAAAAGGAGGGAAGCTACGACAGGCATGTGTGGGAGGTTTCGGCCGTTCTCCTGCGGGTAGATGGAGGACCTCACTCTCCCAAGGGCTCTCTGCTGGCTTTGTTTTACTGACTCTTGGCCTCTCCCTAAGCTACACGGGGATGTGGCAGCAGTCCCATGCATCTTCTCTGAGGTCTTAATACGTCAGCTCCAGGCTGCAGCTCTCCCGTCAGCTGGTAGATAAACATTACGTGTTGAGATCCATCTCCTCCTTGGGAATGTGAAAAACTTGAGTGTTTGGGCCATTTTTCTCCGCACCTCCCACGTGGAGCAATCTCTCTCAGTGCTATGTGCCAGCCCTGGCAGGAGCTGTGCGATTTTGGATGCGCTCCTTCATGCATCTCCGGAGTTTGGCAGAGCAAGCAGCAGTAACTGGGCACCAGTGCACAATGAGCTGGGCACTGTGCGCTGCTTGACTTCTCAGAGATGGGGTGTGATGCCACCGAAATTGGGAGGGCAGTGACTTACTCTTGCATTGGTATTGTGAACTCAAGGATCTGGCCCCTTGGCTGACCTCCTATAGAAGTGGAGTATGGCCACCCTTAAAATACATCTTCCTTATCTGTGAACCTGCCACAGAAGGCCTGAATCATCATGCCACTGTGTTAGGTTCTCTACAGAGCGTAAGGATGTTACATTTGAGTCTTCAGAACTGTCGTGCTGTATTTTTACTTGTGGCTCTAGTCTACAGAAAAAGCAATCTTACTTCTGTTGCCAACATCCGTGCTTTCATACATTGAGGGGTGTTGCACCCCAGTACCTGAAACAGATGGACATTTTAATTTTATGTATGTGGGGGAGAAAGATGCTATGATAAAATGCAGTAGCTTGCTCTTCAAGCAATGCCAGGGCATATGACACTCCTGTTTTTGTCTTTTAGCTGAAGTGGAAGGATTGCAGGTGACTGTGCCTGAGAAGAAGAAGGTGGCCATGTTGTTTCAGCCTGCTCTGCTTCGCTGCCATTTCTCTACTTCTTCCACCCAACCAGCTGTGGTACAGTGGAGGTTTAAATCTTACTGCCAGGACCGGATGGGAGAAGCTCTGGGGATGGCGACTTCTGGTTTGCAAACAATGAGCAAGAGGAACCTCGACTGGGATCCCTACCTGGATTGTGTGGACAGCAGGAGAACGGTCCGTGTCGTGGCCTCCAAACAAGGATCTGCTGTCACTATAGGGGACTTCTATAAGGAAAGAGATATCAGCATTGTCCACGGTAACTCTCTTACTCCAGTGATGCTTGTTGGGGGTTGGAACGAACCCTTTGCAGTTCGGGATACTGGAGGCTGGCAGTAATTGTTAACTCCCTTAGAAAAGGCTGCTGGAAGGCAGCTGTTGTATGTCAGACAATTAGGATTCAGACAACCAACTTCAGACCCAAAGGTCGCTTCCTTTGGCCCTTCCGTTCATCTGACTCCCCGTAGGTCTCCAACCCTGGTACAGTATTCTTTTCCCTTTGATGAAGTGGAAGGTTTTTATTGCTGGCTTCTGCATATTATTCTGCATATGGATTTTGCTTAACAAAGTGGTGTCAGTAAGAGAGAGATTAATTCTCTCTCAGCGGGCTGGGTTTTTCTTCCTTGCAAACTCCACTGGACCCAGTGTCTTCAACACTTTGCTTTATCTGTAGGTGCTGGAGGGAAAGCCTGACACATTTTTCTCACCTTTCAGATGCAGACCTTCAGATTGGGAAGCTGATGTGGGGAGACAGTGGGCTCTATTACTGCCTTATTATCACACCAGATGATGTGGAGGGCAAAAATGAAGAATCAGTGGAGCTGCTTGTGCTTGGTAAGACCTTTTGCCAGATTGCTTTTTCAGCAGATAGCTGGTATATCTTTCCTTCTGCACTCTCGCTCTCTCTACATATCTGTGCATCGTATTACTATGGGTGTAAGATCTATGTAAAACAGTTCCCGCACTACCTTCACCATTGCCTTGCACCTTGTGCAGTCATTCACACCTAGGCAAGTGGGCGGCAAACGCCGCTGAACCAGAATAGTAATGTTTACACCCACACTGCTCACACATTGCACAGGTGTAAATGATTGCAGAAGGTGCAGGGCTGTGGAAAGTCAAACCCCTTGTTTTTGAAAGCATAAAACAATAAACTTGCAGCAAAGTGAACACTTGAGACAGAGCCTTTTAAAAATAGACACCCAGAAGACATCAAATCATACACTATATGCAGTCTTAAGATTCCCTTTGTCCCACTCTTCTGACCTGTGAGGACGTCAAGAAGCACAGTGTTTATCTACGCAACTGTGTCAGTTTGGGAGGTTTTTCTGCCTGTGCAATTTTGCAGTCACCCTAATCAGCTCTTAAGCTGGTGCTGCCACTGAAAGGACCTGTCCTCTCTGTGGTATATGCACTTGCCTCTGTTTCTGTTAAGCTCCCTTAAGTGGTGAGGTGAGCAGGATCGGTTTCCTCCCTATTTGCAGTTAGCTTTTGGTGATGGCTTCCACAGTCCAGCTCTCACTGTAAAGGTCAAAACATCACCCATCCTAGCTAGGGGAAAGAAGCAGAGTAGAGGGGGCCTTTCAGGGTCATTCGTTGACTCTGCTTGAACCAGCTGTACTACTTCACCCCTAGACTGCCCCAGGAGAGTAAGATGAGTTTTTCCCGACTTACCCTAAGACTTGCTGACACCAGTGTTTGTCTGGTAAGCATGCTTGCTTGATTCTTGGGTGTACCGATTCTGCACATCCTGTGAAGGAAATGTTAAAAAGCTTGGGCCTGTGGTGTGTAGGTGATAGGTCTGTCAAGTGCCCTTGCTCTCATGGTTAAGGTCAGAGTTTAACTGGCAGTTGGTTTATTGGCATTTGGAAGTGTAGTTGTCATCACAAAGTAAACTAGATTGAATGGGTGAGTGACCATAACAGTGCCATCACCTCTCCTCACTCCTGCACACAATTGGAGTATGGATCCCTTCAGAAAATAGTGTCATACACCAGTCTAAATCCACGGTGTGGCTGTGTGTATGCTGCTTCATAACAGGCCCAGGACTGACCTCTGCTAGTTCGGGTGAGGTTATTTCTGACAGGTGGCAGCTGTAGCTGTTATGTAGCCTCTCCGGAGAAGCTCTCTGTGGCTGCCTGGTCATGGGCTGCTGAATTTTGTCCCTTCTTCACCCTCCTGTCCAGGATTTGGTGTCTTCCTCTTATGTGTGTCTACAACTGTGCTCAGACACCAGTGATGAAACAGTGCCATGGTAACAGGAAGAATCTGTTTTTCAGTGTGTACAGAAGGCTATGTGGGGGGAAAACAAAGAAGTCCCCTCCTCTGAAGCTGGCTGGGTGACATCCCTGGCCCCACTTTGTTGTGATTACGTTGGGAGGAAACACGTATCTTGGGCTATGTTACTCTGACCACATCTGCCTTCCTGCTCACTGCAGCCTGTGGCTCTGACCTTGCACTTCATGCAGCGCTCTGCTAAGTTTGGCAGCAGCATGAAAGCATACTTGTCGTGGGCATACTTTGTTCTGCCTCATGCTGTTTGGCGCAGCTTGTGTATATTTCTTTTCCCGAGTAGTGTGTGTGGAGGCAACATTCCAGCTTCTGGAGTGACTCCAGGTTACCTGCCCATTTTCCTTGCCTCCATCCACGCTTCCTTCCATCCTTCACAGAATCACAGAATGTCAGGGGTTGGAAGGGATCTCGAAAGAGCAGGATCCCCTAGGGCAGCCACACAGGAACTCATCCAGGCGGATTTTGAAAGTCTCCAGAGAAGAAGATTCCACAACCTCCCTGGGCAGCCTGTTCCAGTGCTCTGTCACTCTCATAGTGAAAAAGTTTTTCCTCATGTTTTTGTGGAACCTTCTATGCTCCAGCCTGCACCCGTGGTCCCTTGTCCTATCATTGGACCCACGTTATTCTTTCCCTTCTGCCTTTCGTTTTTCCTTTACCTCTCCCCATTGATGGCTAAAGGAGGAAGCAGCCAGTGGGGAAGATACTAGTTCTTAGTATTCTGGCATCTTCTGGGACACTTTTTTATTCCATCCCATTGCTTGGAGGGAGACTGTGAATACAGATGTAGATTGGAGCTATTCCACAGTCTTAGGGGACATGTGGTAAAAGGGTTTTGTTTGCTGGTTTGCTGTTTGCTGCTCTTTGGGTGGAACCCAGATTCCCTGTTAGAGCAGTTGGAGCAGTGGAGGGATAGTGTCAGCGAGAGACACTATGATTCCTACAAGACGTTGCTGTTTTCTCCCTGCTGACAGTGGTCTTTCAAATATAATTTACATTGCTTATTTTGGGGATGCTGCAGGATTTAAACATGTGTTGTGGTTTAACCCCAGCCAGCAACTAAGCACCATGCAGCTGCTTGCTCACTGCCCCCACCCAGTGAGATGGGAGAGAGAATAAAACAAAAAAAAGATAAAACTTGGAGGCTGAGATAAAGACAGTTCAATAGGATAGAAAAGGGAGAACAAGAAGGAGTAAAGAAAAGAATAAGAAAGTAATGATGATGATAGAATTAGAATATAAAAAACAAGTGACGCATGATGCAGTTGCTCATCACTTGTCAGCCGATACCTAGTTTCCAAGCAGTGGTGTTCCTTGGCCAACTCCCCCCAGTTTATATACTGGACGTGATGTCATGTGATATGGAATACCCCTTTGGCTCGTTTGGGTCAGCTGCCTTGCCATGTTCCCTCCCAGCTTCTTGAGCACTCCCAGCCTCCACTGGCAGGGCAGCATGAGAAGCTGAAAAGTCCTTGGCTTAGTATAAATCTTACTTGGGAACAACTAAAGCATCAGTGTGTTATCAGCATTATTGTCATCCTAAATCCAAAACACAGCTACCGGGAAGAAAATTAACTTTATTCCAGACGGAACCAGGACAGCATAGATTACAATTCTGAATAAAGCAGAGATTCTACCTACTCATGTTGTCAGTGGAGGAAGACAGAAAAATCAGAGTGGAAAGGGAAAGAATCATAGACCTTTAGGATTGAGTCCAACTGTTAACTTAGTGATGTCAGGTCCACTGCTAAACAATGTCACTAAGCTTGGTTCAAGCCAACTAGGACAAAAACCACACGGTCTCCAGCTCACTTCTCCCACTCCCCCATTTCCACAAAGGCAGGACAGCTCAACGCAAGACAAAACCAAAAGAGAGAGAGAGAGAGAGAACAATGGGGTTGCCTCTTAAATACCTTGATGGCAGAGGCGCTGATTGGCCTGGCCCTGGCCAGAAGTAGGTCCAGCTCCTACCTGAGAGTGGGGGAGGCTCTTGAATCTTCACACGAGTCTACCCCTACTTTTACAAAAAACCCCACAAGACTCAAACTCATGACAGCACTGCATCTGCACATCTTTTAAATACCTCCAGGGCTGGTGACTCCACCAGTTTTCCCTGGGCAGCCTGTTCCAGTGCTTGATAACCCTTTTGGTGAAGAAGTTTTTCCATGTCAAATCTAAACGTCCCTTGGCACAACTTTAGGCTGTTTTGACTTGTCCTATGGCTTGCTGAGAAGAGGGACCTCCACCTCACTACAACCTCGTTTCATGTAGTTGTAGAGAGCGATAAGGTCTGCCCTCAGCCTTTTTTTCTCCAGGTTAAATAATCTTAGTTCCCTCAGGTGCACCTCATAAGACTTACGCTCTAGACACTTCACCCGCTTCATTGACCTTTTTGGACATGTTCCAGCACCAAAATGTCTTTCTTGTCATGAAGGGCCCAAAACTGAGCACGGTGTTTGAGGTGCAGCCCCTCCAGTGCTGAATACAGGGGAACAATCACTGCCCTTGGCTTGCTGGCCATACTATTGCTGATACAGGCCAGGATGCCGTTGGCCTTCTTGACCACCTGGGCACACTGCTGCCTCATGTTCAGCCGGCTAACGACCAACCCCCCCAGGTCCTTTTCCAACAGGCAGCTTTCCAGCCACTCCTCCCCAAGCCTGTAGCACTGCTTGGCATTGTGGCCTTCATGCAGGACCCAGCACTTGGCCTTGTTGAACCTCATACACTTGTGTCTGCCCATTGATCCAGCCTGTCCAGATCCCTCTGTAGAGCCTTCCTACCCTCAAGCATATCTATGCTCCCACTCAGCTTCATGTCATCCACGGACTTACTGAGTGTGTGCTCAATCCCCTCATCTCAAACCATTGATAAAGATATTAAACAGAATAACTTCCAGTGCTGACCCCTAGGGAACACCGCTTGTGACCAGCTGCCAACAGTCAAGTGGTGCTCTCTGCACTCCTGTGTTTTACTAGAAATCTAGAACTCTCTGCTGATGTTAGAGCTGGCCTAGTGATTCCATTTGCAACTTCATACATTTTTTTTTTCAGAACCAATGTGCTTGAATCAAAAAGGCCGAATCCTAAGTTTAAGAAAGCCTACATTAGTAGCTAGCAGCTGAGTGCCCTGCTTCTTGAAACATGGACAGGGCTATTAATTAAATTCTTATTTGTAGCCCCTGTGCACTGCTTTTTTTATATGAGAATGTCAGTGGGCTTCGCTAAAGTCATTCATTGCAGCTGTTGTTGAAGGGAACTGCAGGTGTACCAGTGTGGTGGATGCAGTGTGCCTGGAGTAACCTTCATTCGATACAGGGCAGTGTCAGCGGATACCCCATCCTAGCTTCATGTGACCCAGCTCACATCAGGAAGCAGTCTAGTTTAATTGCATGGGATTGTGTATAACCCATTAAGCCTCACCGAGAGCCAGAATTTGCGAATTAGGTGCAGGGTGCGGTGAAAGCAGCTATACTGCTCCCTTCCCAAGCTGGTTCAGCTATAGAGCAAGACCTGTAGGTATAGCTAGGCACAGGTGGCTACCCTGAAACACGTAGCTCTGTGCAAGCTCAGCAGTGTTTGCTTTACAAGATTCTACATAGTTTAGACATGCTTCGCAAAATGGTGACTTCATTCCCAAGGATGTGTCAAGGTCTTGGAAGGGGCAGGAAAGTGATCGACTGATCCCAGTTGTTGGTTTGATACTTTGGTTAGTGATCCTTGTGCTTGGCTAGACAGCTATTGCCTCCTTTTTTTTTTTTCCCCTCCATCCAATTTGACAGCTAATACTACATAAATTATATATTAGTGAAATATTACTTTGTGATTAATCTTTTAGAAACTTCAGCTTCTACCATGATTATGCTTTAAATAACAATTAGTACTTCATGCTTTTAATTTCCCAAATCAGCTAGCACTTAACGTTGGTAAACTGACATCTTTAGTAGTTTGTATTACCAATATTAAAAAAGGCTGACCCGCAAATTTATCAAGTCTAACACCCATAGGTAAGAGATAGTGTAGAAACATACACACACAGCATATTGCACAGTAATTAATGTGCTAATAGAGACATGCATTGGCTTTCAGAGAGGATAAATCTCTACTGCGATGTGTGTTTATGGTGTGCAATGCTAATAAGACGGTTCTTACTCAGCAAAATGACTCAATAGCTGGTATAAATATAGCCAGGTTCAGAGTCTTTTGTGTGCCAGGACAGACTGTCTTATAAAAGTTGATGCGGTTTCGGAGACGGAAAAGTTCTTGGCAAAATTTTCCCTTACAAGATGATGCTTTAAGGATTTAGCTGTGTTTTGCTGAAGAGCTACCAGTAGCATCTGAGCCAGTACTTGGTCACAGCGGTTGGCAGAGATGGCAGTGCTACTGGCTGTGTGTTAGGGATGAGAGGGCCAGATCTCAGCCGGGGAGATGTCTTGTAAGCAGCTTCACGGCTAGGGCCCTCCGACCTTGAGCTGTGCCTGCGTGACCGAAGGTACCAGCAGGCGAAGGAGGTGATCAGCATGGGAGCCCACCACTTAAAAATCCGCAAAAGGCGTTGATGCCAGAAAGCTGCTGGTGTCCTCCCACTCCCAAAGTGCTCGTCCTGTCCTCGCTAGGTGCTGCTGCCCTGTCCCAGACCACTGTGCTGCAGCCTTTGTAATCGGGGTCCAATCCCCTCATCCTAGCCTTGCCTACTCCTAGTTATTTATTTCACACCACTTAGAAATGCAACTTGTTGCCAAGGTTTTTTACCCCTCCTTTCGTCCTTATTTGCCAGCGACAGCCACACGCTGCTCATAAAGGAGACTGGTGTGATTAAAAGACCTCCCTTACTAAGGTAGGCATGGCAACAGCCTCCTTGGAGGTCTTTGTTGCCTGCTAAAACTTTGATCTCTGGAGAAGGACTGCTGCTGTTTCTCACTCCAATTGAAGACAAGGATGGGAAGAAAGGATAAAGTTTACTCTGACGGAGGGAGCATGGAGGAACTTATTGCAGAGCCATGCTCTCCCAATAAATCTCACAGCAGCTTCCTTGGAAAAGTGTCTGATTTACAGGGGCCACACTTCCTCTCCTACACTTTCCAGCCTCCCCTCAGGGCAGTGTCCCGTGCCAGGGGCCTCTTGCCATGCACGGCTTGGCACATTTTTCTTTCACTGAAGAACAGAGTTACCTCTATAGCTGCTCCCTCCCTTGATCCCACTGCTGCAGGTAGGGCTACAGATGCGTCCCTCAACAGGGATACCGATTGAACAGTTTTTCCCATATTTACCCAATGTTTATCACATTTGTGCAATTGCGAGTATTTGCCATGTTCCCGTATTTACCTAATTGCTATGTTCCTGACTGCACCTGCTCCTGCTTTTTTCCTGTCATCGTTTTTTTTCAGCTTCACCACTTCCACTAATGATTTTTGCATCTCGTTCTCTGCTGACTCTCTGCTAATTGTCTGCTTGACTCCGGGTCCTCCCCAATCTGCTGCTGTTTGCTCACTTGCTCTCTCTGTCACCCATCCTGTGTATTAACTCCTGTCCTTGCTCGCCTCTGCTCTGTCTCAGCACCCTCCAGAGCTGCTCTGCACCTCCTCAGCTTTTTCTCCCCCATTCTGCCTCCTGCCCTCTCCCACTGTGCTCTGGTAGCGGGGACTGGGGACTCATGGGCTTCGTTGCACTTTGAGGCTGGTGGGACCCTGGGACGTGCAGGGCACCCCGTGAGAGGCCACTGGGAGTGTGTAAAGCAGCACAGTGGGAATAGAGACGGGAACATGTCTCAGATCCGTGCAGGAAGGAGGACAAGGTCCTACCTACATCAGAGCTGCTTGGGACAACCCTGGCACATGGGACCATCATCTGTTCCCTGTCCCCCGAGGGTGTCTCCGGGGGCTTGGTGGCAAGAACTTGCGCGGAGCACACATAGCCCTTGGGGTGAGGCAGCTGTCCCCAGCCATGTCTCAGAGTGCCCGCAGTCCCCTTCTTCAGGCAGGCAGAGCCGCCATGTGGAGACGGGGTGTGTGGCCAGATGGTCTCCTGGCAGGACGCTTTACTAAATTATTCTTTTCTCCCCACCAATTGCTATCTAGCTCCAGCCCTCCACAGTAAAATTTCCTTAAAAAAAAAACCCAGAACAGAACAAGAGAGAAGGAAGGTGACCTTAATGGTCATGGAAGGAGCAGCCTGGGCATAGAGAGCTGGCTCTGGCTCTGGGCGCTGTGGCCACTTCCTAGCTGGCGTTTCAGGGACAAGTCCAAAAGGAGGCCTTGCCCACTGAAACCTGCCCTCTGTGCCACGGCTTCAGGCACTGCACAACCCACTGGGGTGCCGTTCTAGATCCCCTCTGCTGGCTACCTCCTGGCTTTGGGACCTGCTCATGCCTGGGCTGGGTTTACACAGAGTGGGCAGGCGAGGGTCAGCGGCCACCTTTGCGCTCCCTTGAGCTGCCCTGTCCCTGTGCCTGCTGGTGCTGGCTGCTTTTGCTTCACTTGTTGCTGGCGGGAGAAAAGTCGCTGAGGTGGCAGGGAGCCTCCTGTTGCTGTGGCAACCGCAGGACAGCCACTTTATGGCTGGCAGTCCCCTCCTCCTGCCTGTTGGCTTCACCCACCAGGGGTGGGGGGAAGGGTTATCAGTGAATTAACTTGGGGCAGGGACGGGGAGGGGGGAGAGCTGAGGGCCACTGAAATCTGTTGGGGGCACAGCAGTACAGTGACGGCCTTTGTTCTTGCTGGCTGTTAGTTGGGCTGGTCAGGGCAGCAGAGCTCAGGCCGAGTCACCGCGGTGGGGTTCACTGCTGCCTCAGGCCCTGCCAGGCATTGTGCATCCATCGCTAGTGGTTCTGGGACCTCCAGGGCTGTGTGGGGCAGAGGAGGCAAATTCCCCAAGCAGATATTCGGTAGAACTAAGTGAGGCTGCACAAGCAGGGAAATAAGGTGACTGCTCGTAGATAGCACAGAGGAGCTGCTTTGATTGCTTTTGTAATGAGTTACCGGGTTCTCAAGCACTGTTGTCTTTGAGGGACGTTTCTTCCCCCTTGAATATGTGGTTCCTCATGGACATCAGCAGGCGTCATAAGACCCAACACTAGCAGTGATCAAGGCTCTTTGGGTAGGTTCAAGATGAAGCAGGTGCCTGTTTGGGCTCGTGAGATGGAGCTTCTCCTCTTCATAGGTGCCACCCCTGTACCTCTGGTACCACAAATCCCAGCCTTAAATTAGCTCTATACCTCCAGCTGTTTGTCCATTGATGTCTGCTCTCAGACTAGAGCTGCGTGTCAGCTTCTATGGAGATAATAAAGCATGGGAGGCAAGTGGCATGCCCATGTCTGCCCGTATGTTCTGTGTGCATGTGGTTCACATGTACATTGTTCACACACACAGGGGCCTGTGCAAGAGTTACGTATCTTTTTGTGTGTACTGGGAAAATAAGGAGTATATTGAATACGGACATAGAATGTAGTGTGAATCTAGCGTACTGTGACACAAGGCATACATTTGTTGTATGTGTTTGGAGCCCGCTTTTGGTACCCAAGACTTAAGTGATGCATATGTTGTATACATGCCTATGTTTTGAGAGCAGAAAGCATACACGAGCACTTTGCCATAACAAGCTAGTTGACTAGTTGCGCACAGATTGGGCACTTGATCCTTCTGGAAAACGGACTGCGAAGAACGTCGTGAAGCTCTTTGCATATTTGGATGAAAATGTTGTAGTAGACTGATGGCAGGAGTCCTCCTTCAAAGTAGTAAATGATCTGCGGGATCGGCGTTTTATCTTTTACTAAGGCTTTGGGAGCACCTCATGGGGATGGCATTGCTGTGACAGCTTTGATGAGAGTTGCAGCTGGTTGCAAAGCATGGCCTGCATTCAGAATATCTTTACTGTGGCTCCAGCAAGCATCCTTGTGGATTCTGATCTCTACAGAACCTCTGCTGAAGCACCGACAAAAAACGGACAGTGGGAATTTGATGGTAACACGTGTTAAGGACAGACTAGAGGCCAAGGAACTTGGAATCCAGCTCATCATTGTGTCTGAGTGTTACTTATTCCAGGATGTGAAGGGCGTGTGGGGAGGTTAAAGGTAGCTTTGTACCACTTCTATGCTGGCTTACCCTTAGCTGCTTCTGTTATGTTATAGTCACACTTTTAAGAGTGCAGCTCCTCCTACCTTATGCATGTCTTAAAAAAACCCCTAGCATGATCCTGAGGCACAGCTGCACATAGGGCTGTGTATTAGAAATATCCCAGACATTTAGTGCCAAAACAAGTAGGCACCAACCTGCCTCTGGGCTTGAATTTTGTCTGTATTCAGTTATAAATTAGAAGCTGACTTGATTTTTTTTTCTTTTCTTTTTTGCAAAATGATTCCACGAATTTCTACATGAGTCCTTCCCTGGCTGGGTTGGTTTCCTTCACTTAAGAGTTGGGCTTATATCACACAGTCTCGCCAAGTTGCTTGTGCATCTTGAAATAAGTCACACATGCTCACTTCAAGACTCCTTCCCTGAAGCTGTCTCTGCGGTTTCAGAGCCCCACACGGAGAGCACCACCCACGCCTGTTGGATGCATGTGGCCGCCTTGTCGAGGGCCTTGAGTTAAAGATGTTTCGCATCCATCCAGACTGAATCAATGCATTTTTTCAAAGTAAACTAAATCCTTCTGTTTAAGGGCTGTCATACATTTCCAGGAGCTTTTTTGCATGTGTAGAGCATAACTCCAGAAAGATGTACTGTGTAACCATGCTAAGGGGACCTTCCTTTTCTTGTCATTTTGTGCCTAGATCGGAGAAGCTCTGTTCCAGATTCTTTTCCTGCAGCTCTGCTGATAAATATAAAATGCAAGGACACAGAAATGGCAGACACCAGGCATCGAGCGGGATGACATCTGTGGTTGATAGGAATTCACTTATCAGTGCAAGTGGGCTGATGAGGAAGGGGACTGGAGGCTGAGGCAGGGGCTGGGGAGTGTGTTTTTCTTGCAGTAACCTCTCTCCTTGTTCTCCTCCTTCTGTCTTTTTCTAGGCAGGACAGGGCTGCTTGCTGATCTCTTGCCCAGTTTTGCTGTGGAGATTATGCCAGGTATTCCGTCATTTCACCCTTCAATCACCCAGTCCTCTGTCATCTTGTCTGTTTATCCTTCTGCAGCATCTTTATGTGGTGTACGTTTCACTCTTGAATGTGTTTTATCTGAGGATAAAAAGAGAAAAGCCTGTCACTTACTGGGAAAGTGTGCTGGGCTAAGATCTGAGAGAGGTGATGCCGGGACTTGGGGAAGGAATGGCCATGCTGCGAGCCAGCGAACAGACGTGATTAATGTCATGCCAGGATCAGTGTGAGAGCAGAAATGCCAGTGCTCTTCAGGGTAGGTTTTATATCAAGGTCTCTGCTCTCCCTCTGCGAGCGCAAAGGTAACAGTGCTCCAGCTGGCGACACCTAGGCAGCCTCATGTGCCTGTGTGGCTTTGTACGTCAGCTGCTCTCGGCCAGGAGTGCTGTCAGCTCCCCAGACCCCAACCTGTGGATACCATTGCAGCCATCGCCACAGATGGTAGCACAGGAGGTGCTAGAAATAGAGCGAGCGCTGGTTAGCACAGCCCCTCTTGCGCTGCATGGGCAGGACATTATCTAGGTAACGCCAGGTGGTTGGAGCAGACATGAAAGCTCTGTGCCCATGGTAAGTCCCTCACTGGCCAAACTAATGAGAACCACCGGTTCTGGCACTCTGCACGGAGGAAACAGGGACCGTGCAACAGATTGGGCTTGAAAGGCAAAAGCTATGAGAACATTTAGCCCTTGAGGCATCTGATCATCCCTTGGTGGTGCCCACTGTGTGTTTCTTTCACACATTTGTGCAAAAATGCAGCTCCACGTACATGTGTGAAGCTATTTTCAAGTCTGTCTGAGAGATGCAAACGAGTAGAAGGCAGACACTCCCCCACCTCCAGTGTAACCCAAAGCTCCCTGGAAGTTCAGCACGGAAGGAGAGGGATTGACCTTTTTGGCGTAGTCAAAAATTGATTCTCTGTTGCCTGACACTTTTTCTTCCCCCCACTATTTAAAAGTTGTTAAATGGGTATAAAATACTTGTGTGTTGGCCAGATAGCTTTCTGGTACTCTCATGGGTGTAAACAAGAAGAAAGTGTAAAAGGCAGCGGCAAACCATGTTTCAGCTGTTAGCATTGCCTGTGACCTGAATAAATAAAAGCACAAAACAGTAGTTTCCAGACAGTGAGGACACGGAGTGTTTCAGCTTGGTAGCCATTTGAATCTCAGGGTTATACAGTTGTATCGAGAACTGATTGAATCCCAGTCTTGAGCATAAAGGAGGAGCCAGCAGGCTCTTCTGCTGTTTCTTAACCTCATCAGAAAAGCAAATGATGGTCTAGCTCTCTGTGAAATAAAATCTTTTCTGATTCATTGATCCCTGTGACAAGGGCACTGACTTCAAACATTCACTCCAGGTGGTGAGTACCTTGTAATGTGCAATGTGCATACTAACCTCACCTCCTTTTGTGCTCCTAGAACATTTTTGGAGAGACCACAGATACCCTTACAATGGACTTGGTGTTTGTTTTTTCCCTCTACCAGGCTTTTATTCTTCATGGAATAGTTGTGAACTGTTCGCTAACAGCTCTGGAGATCTGACATCTGAGTTTCATTGCATAGCTGTGCCAGGCCACTTCTGTCATGTGATGCTATTTCACCACCTTCCTTGTATCAATGATGATCATAGAGAACCGGATGAGAACGTTACAAAATAAAAAGCCACTGACCTGTTGTCCTGCTCAGTTGGCATAGATGAAGAAGTGCAGGACTGGAAAGGGTAGTCTGGCTCGCTGTCTTGCTCACTATCCTGAGCAGCACCATGTAATTTCATCCTTTCCACAAGTTCAGCAAGCTTAAGAGTAGCCTTGAGTTTGGCCTTTCCCTCTCCCATTGGTTTGCTTTCTTTGATGTGCCTCTTCTAACTTCCATCCGTGTTACTCGTAGCCTGTTTATGCCCATTTATATAAGGCCTTCAACTACAATACCTGCTTTTCCTCCTAGTATTCATCCCCCTGACGTATTTACAGGCAGTAGCTACGTTTGGCTGCAGCCTTCTGTTTAATAGACTAACGCAGCAAGCTTCAGCTGTCCTGCTGCACAGCAGGCGATCGACTCCTCACATCCCTCCTTGGCATCAAATCCAACCTAAATTCATCTATTATTGTACAAAGATGACCAGAGCTGTATAACGCCAATAACTTCAGATAAAAATACACAGAGGCCTGGTATGATGGCGTTAGGATTTTCTTAACGCTATTGGAAATTCCCCCTCTGTTGGGCAAAGGATTACTTTTGCCATTTTTGTGGCTGTATTGCATAACTGTTTACAGTTGTCCTGTGATGGAATAGTATACTGGATCATTTCTCCTGTTTTTTAGTTGTTTTCAACTAATGGAGTCCTGTTCAGAACAGAAGTGGTTTGTAATCTTTGAATGTGTGACCTTGAAAGTATGGCTGCATACCTCGAAATTCAGTATATTGCTACATTTCATGTTTCTTACTGTAGTCTCAAGGACAACTGGCCCTTTTTATAACATATTCCAGTCTTCATCTTTAGTGACGATGCATCCCTGCCTCTTACCCTCAAGATACATTAACACATTCTTACTTCCTGCCTCAAGGTCATTCATGAAAATATTAAATAAGATAGCTCCTAGAATCTGCACTTGAGGAACTCCTCTCAGCTCTTACTTTTCCATTCATTAATGCTTCCTTCCAACTATTTCCTATTCGTTAGCTGAGTTTTTCTCAGCATTTCGTAACTTCACAAAAAAAAAAAATTACACAAGGACCGAAATTATCTGCAAATTTAAATGAATTTCATCTGTTTCAGCTAAAAAAGAAATAAAACAGTCAAAAAATATAAAACATTTGACTTGACACTTTTGAAATGAAGTGTTTTGATTTGTAAATGCCAGATCTTTCACTGACATTTTTAAAAGGAATTTCTAAGTTTTAGATTAAAAATGGCATTAAAGTAAGGGAACTGTGAGTAGAAGAGTTAAGGATTCTTGACTCTAGCAAAGCAAAGAATTTTACTTTTGTTCAAACAGCGTGAAACAGAACTTCTTAATTTTGCTTTTTTTAAAAAAACTAGGGAAAAAAATCTGGTTTGGTTGTTGCAAGTGGAACATTTTTCCTTGACTTTTAATCTTAGCACTGCAGGTGAGAGATGCGCTATTTTCACAGTGTGACTCTGTCCTCACATTGCAATCCCTGTATCAATACTTCTTCGTCTTAAATCTTGATATACCAGGAGATGCCTTAGTGAATGCTGGGCTTCCATTCAGAAATGATGCTCTGCTCCTTCTTTCCCCTGGGGTGCCCCACTACAAAGCAGCCCCACCACTTCTTTCTATACTTTCTTACCATCTTTCCCAGCTGATCGAAATAACCAACCTGGGTACACCCGAAGTCCTTCCCCACCAGTGAGCTGACTTCTAGATGGGTTGGTGCGTCTCTGTGAAGTAAAACCGACTCCAGGCTTCCTGTACCTTCAGACTCTTGAAATTTCTTGGTCTGGATATGTTCACTGACCATTCCCTTAATCCAGGGAATTCCCAGATGGCAGGAGGCTCAGCCCTGTGCGTGCAGTGCCCCGCAAAGTGTAGGGTGGCCGGAGGCAGAGCTGGGA
>NW_009696301.1:1605-5304 GCF_000703405.1 Apaloderma vittatum | reverse complement strand
GGCTGTGCTTCTCCTGCCGCCACGGCTGCCACTGCTGCAGGTTTCCCAGCAGCAAAGTTTGAGAAACATTTTCTCGCTTTTCTTCCCGTTCAAATCCCATCTTGTGTTTTTTGTGGACCAGCTCTTTTGTTCTTTCACTCGTAGGGTGTTTTTCAGTTGCTCCTTTTTGGGGCCCTTTCAGACATCATCTGAGTCTTCAGTGGTGAAGAGGGGGAGTTGGGGGAGAAAAAAGTGGTTATTAGGTTTCCTGACTGGCTGGCTGCAGCGCCTGAATAGGATGTTCGTTCGGCACATTCAAAAGAATAATTGCATGCGTGGGCCTAGTCGCGAAGGGGCAGGCCTGGCTCATTTACTGGGCTATTTTTAGCCTGCTTTTCACCATCGTTTGTCCCATTAAAACTAGAATATGGGTAGGGAACAAACACACAAGCAGGGCATGAACATGGCCAGGAAGAATGAGTCTTTGATGAGATCCAAGCGCTAATGGAGCACGTCCCATGGCGTTTGTACAGGTCTGCCATGGGGTGAGGGGTTTCTGTGCTGGAGTATCAGAGCTCCTGCCTCTGTGCTGCTCGCCTCTCAGCCAGCCAGAGACGTTGCAAGAAGGGACCACATTTCTCTGTAGCTCCGTTTCTCCCTGTTGTGTGCCATTTCTGCTTCCACACGGAGGGGGATGTAGTCTCCTCCACAGAGAGTCCACTTCTGTTGTTCACCTATCTGTTTTGCCCCTATGCTCTCCCCGGCGAGGTCATTGCTGACGTTCCCTTCCACAGTGATTGCAGTCCTGTAAGTATCTCCTTTTCTGCCCTTGTTTTCCAGAGTGGGTCTTTGTGGGCCTGGTGATCCTGGGGGCGTTCCTGTTCTTCCTCCTGGTGGGGATCTGCTGGTGCCAGTGCTGCCCACACAGCTGCTGCTGTTACGTCCGCTGCCCCTGCTGTCCTGAGTCCTGCTGCTGTCCCCGGGCGCGTGAGTGACCCAGTGCAAGCCTGGCGAAAATCTTCTCCTGCACTTCTGCTCGCAGGCAGAACAGGAGGAGAATCTGCTAATATTGCTTCCTTTACCCTGAGCACTTTGCTTGACTGAAGAACTAGTTCTTAGGGGGTGAAGCATCTGACCTATTGCTGAATGGTTGAGCGCTCAAAGTTAATTACAAATGTAATTCCCCAAGCCCTTGCTGCCTTGGCAGCTGTGCCTGCTTCTCCAAAGTGTCGTGCTCCCCTGCCAAAGTTGTCGTCATGTCAGTGAATGTTGTGGGTCAGAGCTAAGAGCATCCTGGGAGGTTTTTTCCCAGCAGTGCAAAGCAGCTGCCCTTTACAACAGTGCAAAATCTTTGCAACCCAGCAAGGTTCCTGGTCAGGCTCAGGCAGATCTGTCAAGTCTCATGAGCCTCATCCCTGCTACTTGAGTCATCACTTGTTTTTAAAGCTGAACTGCTGCTAAATCATGGTAGCGGTCATGCCAGCTGCAAGACGCTGAACGTCCTTCAGTGGCTGGGCGTCTTGCAGTGCTCATCTGACCTGCCATGTGCATTTTTTAAACTCCTCTCAGTCTTCTTTGAGGAAATTTCGTTTGATCCTCGCAATTTCATTTGTCCAGTTGTCCCCAGAGTCGATGATGGTTTGGCCATGTGCTGTGTGGGTCTGCGAGAAGCTGGTGTGATGCTGACTGCTGTTCTTTCTCTTTTGCAGTGTATGTAGCAGGCAAGGCTGCAAAAGCCGGGTACCCTCCTGCAGTCTCTTCCATGCCGGGTCCGTACTACATCCCCAGCGTTCCTGTAGCTGGTGTCCCTTCCCCTGCTGTGCTGAGGGATAAGTCGCACCCCCCTCCCTTGGCCCCAAGTGACTCCAGCGGAGGAAGCCAAAATGGTAATTTGCGGTGCCATGTGCAACATTCAGTTCTCTTACTGGGAGCAGGGTTGGGAAAGGGAGGAATGATTGTCACTGGGAGAACAGTGGTATGAACAGAGGAAACTCAGAAAAACTGCATTTTAATCCTGGCTCTGACAATGACCCTTGAGTCCCTTAGGGCCACACATGGTCCAACTTTTCTACTGGCATCAGAAAAGAGTCAGTTTGTGGGTGCCTAATTAGGTCAGCAGTGAATAGGAGGCCGAGTTCATGCCCGAGATCCCTCTCATTACTGCTGCAAACATGTACTTGTGGATGACAAAAGGGTGAAGGTGGTTTCAGGGGAGCAGAGGTAGTGACCGTTCTCCCCTTAGAGCTGATGCCTTGCAACCTGCTCTCTCGTGGTGAACTGTTCTTCCTGCCCTCTGTAGGGCACTGCTCGCCCTCCAGTAGCAGTTTTTGCTGCAGCATATTTTACTGTCCCCATGTCATTTTGGGCACAGGGATATGCTCCCTCAGCATTTCTGCCCAAGAGCATTTGGGGCTGGACCCCCTCCCTTGCTTTACAGAATTCAGTCAGTCACTTTTTTTGTTCAGCCTTTGCATTTGTGAAATGTGAGTGATAAAATGCTTCTATCTAGAAAGGAGTTGCGGATCAATGTCAGACGTAGAGTATCAGTATGATGACTCTATGTTGGTGAGGGTCACTTCTCCTGCTGCAAAGGAAGCTGCCATCAAGGAAGAAGAGAGTAGCTGTTTAGCCACATGCTGGCATTTCAGGATCAGAGTGGCTGTCTAGATTCAAACATGCTGCAACAGAAGTGACTCTCAGCAATGTAGAGTCACCATACTGACACAGTATGTTTGCCACATGTCTGATTTCAAAGCACCTCACTAATTATCAATTGTTAAATTTGCTCATGACAATGTGTTGATAAGGGGCTTCTGAAAAGACAAGATCAAATAGCATAATCAAATAACTAAGATTTTTGGAACAACCCTACACATCATTCTGCTGCTCCAGTCAGTATATTAACCTTTCTGGAATTACAAAAAGTATTTTCCTTCAACAATCATACTTGTTTTTCCCCACTGATATAAAAACAGAACTCTAGAGTGGAGCATTTTCAGATAAGAAATAAATCAATCACCAGTCCAAAGCAGAACATATCCAATTCAAAAACCTTTGACAGAAAATGATGAATGACAGCCCAGTGCGTTATTTTTTTCTCCTGTGAAAAATGTCACTGCATGTAGAGCATAGTGTTGGCCGTGGGAACTCCAGGGACTTTTTAAGAGTCAGATCACAGCCCCAGTCTCGTCTCTGCTGTACGGTACTAGCAGAGCACAAATGCAGAGTGAAAAACGGTGGATGCATTTGGTAGCCAAATGGAACAGCTCTTAGTATCCAATGTTCATTACACAGAAAAATGCATCTATTATATAATGCAAATCAGCTGGCTGGACTTAATCCCTCAACTCAGAACTTGACAGAAAATACTTCGTATTGCAAATAAAACCATTATTACAGATTTTTAACTGTTGTGGCAAGACAACAAAGGTTCATAAGCTTTTTTATTTTTAAGAAATATTTTTTGCAGTTGTATGGACAAACCCTTGGTCTGGATTGTGCACCTGTTGTTCAGGGTGTTCCTTGAACTGTGGAACTAAGGAAGGATGATACCCTGCACTCTGTTCGTTTTCTCTTAAGGTTCTCCACAAAGCCACAATATCCCCTAATTACAGGCTCTAGAAGAGAAAATACGATGTGGCTGTTCTAAGCTACCTGCTTGCTGGTTGGCCAGACAGCAGGCTAAACAAAACAGGTAATAGTTGAGTTTATAATAAAGGC